>NC_134490.1:100762879-101064546 GCF_040206685.1 Ascaphus truei
CCCTGACTGGGAGTGAAAGGCCAGGGTTATCCTGAGGGAGAACTCCTGAGAAATACTGCTGTGACTGTGTATGTTGTACATTGTGCTGCAGAGGAAATAAAGTGTTCCTGATTACAAAGAAGCGGTTGTGAGACTGGAATCTCTCATCCCTGAGTGGGACATTCTATTCCAGGGATTCCACCCCATATCCTGAGGCCTGCAATAGATGGAGGCGCTGAAAGTGTGAGTACGTACTGGGTATGTCCCCAGAAGCCTTTCCTGACCTTCCCCATAATACCATCAAGCGGGAGACTCAGGAGTCCTGTAAGCCAGCAGGTGCACCACACTATTATGCCTTGTAGCATTTCCCCTAGGAGACCCTATCTGCGATTGGATGGGGGAATACCCGTTACAATTGGAGGAGCTGCTGAGATCATCAGGACAGGCTTTCAGCGACTCAAAACAGAAAGATTGAAAGTATGCTTCCAGAACAAGTGCTGCTGAAAGGGGGAAGTCTAGGGGTAGTCAGGAGAACGAAAAACCTTGCAAAGCACGCCCTAGACGGCCCTAAAGGGTGAATAGGTCTGGAGACATGGCTATTGCTGTTCTAGTCAAACCTGAGGCGGGTAGTCAGGATGCCTAGGGGGTGACCTGGTTAACGCAGTTAAGAGGGACCCCTGGATAGGACCCACGATACTGGCAGCCAAGAGGGGAAGACACAAGAGTACTGCACAGGGAAGAGCCCAGAGTACTACTAGCCAGTAGCCAGACTATGAAACGCAGAGCACGTGTACTGGACTGTGATCGTGTGCAGTATACTACAGAAAAAGTTTTGCCTAGCCTGGGGTATGCAGAGTTTACCACTTGTCAGAGGCTACATGTATTGCAGTGTTCACAAGAGAGCGAGTTCCCTGCCAAACAGTGAGGGTTGCGCTACAGTGAAAATCGTGGGTTCACCCAAGATGGCGGCTGCTATATGCGATAGTGCACAACGCACGGTGCGAAGAAGCTAAGATGGCGTTTCCCGCCGAGTCTGGATGGTGCACGTGCTGCGTGCAAAAAGACTGTGACCAGAGTATTTGCAGAGATTTGGCCGGGTCTGGCGCGAAAGCTAGAGCCCCGCCTATGTGCAGGAAGTGGCGCGAAAGCAGGAGCCGCGGCCACCTGCCCTGTGACTGGCTCAGCGAAGAATCCATGTCATGAGATAACAACCAGTGACCCTCCTCTAATCTCCACTAGAGGGAGGGGGCACAATGAGAGACCACCCCAGAGCTTTACCCAAACTGAAGGAGGAGCTGGATGCGAGCTGCCGCAACCTCAGACTGATGGAACATGGCGGGCCAGAGGAGTGAGTTACCCCTTTCTTTTGTGCCCGTGTATACATAAAGTAAGAGCAGGCGATATGGACTTTGCCTATTACTCGCTGCCAGAAGGTTTCCTGGATGTACTCACTGATGGGATCACCAGATTGCGGTGTTTGGGTCCTGACTGTGCATGCCTGGGAGAAGACCTTGTTTCGGGGGCTATTTTCTTTGTGAATGGGGCAAGCCATCTTGTGTCTAGCCCGCTAATGCCTACCATTGGGGTGTACCAAGCCCCAACGACTGAGACAAGGCCCGAGCCGGTTCCACAGACCGCAACCCAAATGCTACCGGGTGAGGTGATCGAACCTGACGAGGCCAGAGCTGGTCCTCTGGTGTCAGCAAAGCCTGATGACCCAGCGGTTATGCTATGCGATGTGGGCCATGTCGATGCTACCAATGCAGAGGGCCCGTGCGCCCCAACGAACGTTCCAGGGGGTCCGTGCACCCCGGTTCCAAAAGCGGAACTCACAATGGTGGAACCCAAGGAAGAGGCAGTGACTGCCCAGGGAGGATGGGGATCGCTATCGCTGGTGGCGCAGAAGCAATGACCGCTTCGTGCCGATTGCCGCCAGTGACTGTGAGGCGCCCCAATGTCCTTCCCCTGCGGAGATGTCCCTACCTGCCTCTTCGGACGACGAGCGTGATAGCAGTTCAGCGGGGGTGATGCGCCTACCGGCGGACCCCTACAGCGGTACTGCAAGAAGAGAGCCACTTACCTGTGATGTGGAGTGGGTGAGCCCAGATGTCTCCCGACAGCAGGCGCTGATGCGGCCGGAGCTGCATAGCAGTCCCACGGCCGTGGTGACTCCCAGTGTGTCGGAGGGGCAACCGGAGATGAGACCGGAGAAAGAGGATCCTATCGCAAGCCAGCGGAGTGGTGAGATACCCTCTTACTCGCCACAGGCTCCGACCAAGGCTGCGGCGGAGAAGTCCGAAGACGAGGCCCATCCCAGCGCCTACTTCCGCATGAAGGACAGCGTCGAGCTCCCGGTACCCCATCCTGCGGATGACGTACTTCCTGTGCGGGACCTGACACAAGATGACGCGACCTCGCGAGAGGATGATGTCACTTACAAGGCGACCTCCAGAGCGGACAGGGACTGTGCTGCGACCGCTCCGGTGAGTAGCGCCCTCTCCAGTCGAGAAATGGACCACTACATTTACAGGGTGGTAGACCAAGGGAAACGCTGGCCTGTCGTGGCTGCGTCCAAGCAGCCAACGTCCCCTGCGGTAGGCCGTGGCCTAGCTGAAGCCAAGGACTTTGCCCCGGACACTGTTGCTTCCTATGCCCCAGTCTCTGGCCCCATTACCCCTGTCCCTGTCCCATCTGGTTCGGATTCCAGATACAGTCACCACGGGTCACTGGGTGAACAAGGGGTCCCCAAGCCATTCACTGATTACAAGGACTGGATGGGTTTGGTTCAGGACTCTTTGGAATTGGGTAATGATGTTGTTCATATTGTGCCCGTTGCCTGGGTAAAACCCTATGTGCCTCCAGTGTCTGACAGAGTTGTCAGAAATCACCAAAAGTCATTACTTTATTTTCACCACTCAGTAGAGGGGAATGGGAGTTTGAAATGGGTTCCACTGATGAGGACAGGGGATATAGTTCTGATGATGAGGAAAGATCAGACGAGGAAAATTGGGATACTAATAGCTCCCTTGAGGACTGGGATCCTGAAGTATCAGATGAGAATTGGTATAATGAAGAAAGGGAGCCTTACATCTCCATGAGATGCCTTAAGAAAGTGTATGGGCATGATCCTCTCCAACCATTAGCACCCATGTCTAAATTATGGGATGATTGTAGGTGTCCAGCATGCCACCAAGAGCGTCATGGAACTTCTGCTCTAAACCTAGTGGACCATGCTGTGCGCAGGCCACCCTAAAAGGGTATAGCTAGTACAAGTAAATACATATCCTGAGGGTAGGGTAGTAAAGGAACCCGACCCCAGGCATTACTGTTAGTAGCGGATTCTCCACGTTGGGAGTAATCTTAGTTCTTTTGTGTCACCATCTAAGGAGGGTTTATAACCTGCAAATGTAATAACACTGTATTATGGTGAATAATATGTCATGTTATTTTGTTTTGTACAGGTTGTTCACCTGCAGGATGGACCCGCAAATTTAGGTCCAAGTGGGGACCATTGGATTCCACCAGAGGGAGAGTATAGCCCTGGTAGGTTTGGGTTATTATTCTGTCCTCCTTCTGTGCAATAATCCCTGGTAAGGGCAGGTTTGCCAGGATTTAAGATGGGTTTTCCCTACTCACTGTAGTTCAGTTGGTAAGAGAATGTAGTGCTCAGGCCTTGTGTCAGTCAAGGGCACAGGGGTGGGGCTACTGGATCTGTACTAAATGAGCTGTTTTCAGTTAGTTGCTCCTACCCTGAGAGGAGCTGAGTCTTACCTAACCAAGCTGTCAGGGACCTGGCAGGCTTGAGGCCCTCCCTCTGGGAGAGGCTGGTAGACTGTTCCCACTACTCTGATAGGGGGTAGTGGAAGAGCTAGGCCTGCTTCCAGGGCCCTAACTGGGAGTGAAAGGCCAGGGTTATCCTGAGGGAGAACTCCTGAGAAATACTGCTGTGACTGTGTATGCTGTACAGTGTGCTGCAGAGGAAATAAAGTGTTCCTGATTACCAAGAAGCGGTTGTGAGACTGGAATCTCTCATCCCTGAGTGGGACATTCTATTCCAGGGATTCCATCCCATATCCTGGGGCCTGCAATAGATGGAGGCGCTGAAAGAGTGAGTACGTACTGGGTATATCCCCAGAAGCCTGTCCTGACCTTTGCCATAAAACCATCAAGCGGGAGACTCAGGAGTCCTGTAAGCCAGCAGGTGCACCACACGATTATGAATTTTAACCAGAGTAGCATTTCCCCTAGGAGACCCTATCTGCGATTGGGTGGGGGAATACCTGTTACACTTGAAAGAGGAGATCAGCCGGCAAGCAGGAACTGAAGATGTGCCAATATTGCAATGTGTATTCAAAAGAGAACAAACAGAGAGACAGCTGATCGCGTCTTAGGAGTCCTCCGATAGCGCAGCTTCCGACGTGATGACGCATGTGATGACGCATGTAATGACACACACTAGGCGTTTCGTCTGTAACTCTACGGACTTCGTCAGGGGTAATGAGGGAGACGGCTAGATGGATATATATATATATATATATATATATATATATATATTGTTATGTGGTTCTATGTAGATGAATTATGCATTTATACACTTTTTTATATTGCAGTTTTGTTTTGTCAGCGTATATATATTATTATGACTTATTATTGTTGCTGACAGGTTTGGCACGGCTGTTTTCATTGGCTGATTGCCAGTGCCGTGGTTTCATGCTTGGGCACTGACGATTGGCCTCTGGCTGCCCCGGCGCCACTCCTCTTTGTATAGATGAGCCTATAAATACCGAGCCCTCCCCCTAGTTGCTATTCCCTTTGATAAAGTCACTGTCGTGACGAAACGCGTCAGGGCACGCAACCACGACACTACGTCATCACGCAGTGCGCGCTTTACGGCCGGAGAGCGCATGGAGCTGATCTGAGGCTGAAAAAACTCCAAACAGCATTGAGGCAAAGAGACACTATTTGCGATCATCTGACTATTGCTGGAGGTGAACCGGAGGGACTATCCAACAGCTGATGTGTTCCAGGACGGTGTGGCCTTATTGGTGGTGATTATATCACAAATTGCTTTTTTATCTTGCACTTTTGTAAGTGTTCTTAATCCCCTTGTCCATTCTTTTTATTGATTAAATGTACTGTTTTACACTATGGGACGTGCGCTCTCTGTTCTTCTCTTTCTATAGTTTTCCTGCTGGAATTGGTTATTCCTTCTGAGAGCAGCCGTGGATCCCTGATCATCAATTCTAATTTTCCAGAACTTCTATTGGACTTGTACCTAGGGTTGGACTTTCTTCCATTTTTTGTTTCCCTTTTTTTCCCTGTTTGATATATGTTATTAATAATTATTGGCACGGTTTTTCTTCATTTTTTCACATTTTTAACACTTTTTTTCACATTCATTGTTTTTTTTTCATATTGTTAGATTGTTAATTACATTTAATTTTATTACTATTATACACAATATTTGCACAGTTTATTTGTCACTTTGTTTCACGAGTGGCGCTACTGAAATTTCTTTCATATATATATACAGTGTTCGACAAACCTATACATTTGCTCACCCCGGGCGAGTGGATTTAACATCGTGGCGAGCTCCTATTTGCCCAAGCAGCACACGTTTGGTACTAGGTGGCGAATAGATTTTTTGGTGATTTGTCGACCACTGTATATATATATTTTTGTCACTTTTTTTACCCACCATAACCTTAATGACAGTGGTGATTACCTAGTCTAGTCTCAAACCTGCAAGCCATTAAGACCAGCCTCACACTGATGATACCCATCAAGGTTGAAACATGTATGTGAGTAGGTCTAATGGCTTTGCATCTCATCCCAGCCTCTGTTTAAAAGCTGTGTTTAAAACAGCATGCAGTGGCTTGAGGATTGGCTTGTGTAATACGAGCTTGAGACAAAAGGTGGCACTGAGTGCTCATTTGCATGTCATTTCCCAGAATCCCTTGCTGCAGTGGAAGCGCTGTATGCTGGGTGACAATGGGGAAAGACAGGGTTGCAGACCTGTCTAAGACATGCAAATGAACATACAGTAATATTTACAGTTGCTTTATGCTTTACTGTGGAGGGTTTTTGTCACTTTTTTTACCCACCATAACCTTAATGACAGTGGTGATTACCTAGTCTAGTCTCAAACCTGCAAGCCATTAAGACCAGCCTCACACTGATGATACCCATCAAGGTTGAAACATGTATGTGAGTAGGTCTAATGGCTTTGCATCTCATCCCAGCCTCTGTTTAAAAGCTGTGTTTAAAACAGCATGCAGTGGCTTGAGGATTGGCTTGTGTAATACGAGCTTGAGACAAAAGGTGGCACTGAGTGCTCATTTGCATGTCATTTCCCAGAATCCCTTGCTGCAGTGGAAGCGCTGTATGCTGGGTGACAATGGGGAAAGACAGGGTTGCAGACCTGTCTAAGACATGCAAATGAACATACAGTAATATTTACAGTTGCTTTATGCTTTACTGTGGAGGGTTTTTGTCACTTTTTTACCCACCCTAACCTTAATGACAGTGGTGATTACCTAGTCTAGTCTCAAACCTGCAAGCCATTAAGACCAGCCTCACACTGATGATACCCATCAAGGTTGAAACATGTATGTGAGTAGGTCTATGTGTTTAAAACAGCATGCAGTGGCTTGAGGATTGGCTTGTGTAATACGAGCTTGAGACAAAAGGTGGCACTGAGTGCTCATTTGCATGTCATTTCCCAGAATCCCTTGCTGCAGTGGAAGCGCTGTATGCTGGGTGACAATGGGGAAAGACAGGGTTGCAGACCTGTCTAAGACATGCAAATGAACATACAGTAATATTTACAGTTGCTTTATGCTTTACTGTGGAGGGTTTTTGTCACTTTTTTTACCCACCATAACCTTAATGACAGTGGTGATTACCTAGTCTAGTCTCAAACCTGCAAGCCATTAAGACCAGCCTCACACTGATGATACCCATCAAGGTTGAAACATGTATGTGAGTAGGTCTAATGGCTTTGCATCTCATCCCAGCCTCTGTTTAAAAGCTGTGTTTAAAACAGCATGCAGTGGCTTGAGGATTGGCTTCTGTAATACGAGCTTGAGACAAAAGGTGGCACTGAGTGCTCATTTGCATGTCATTTCCCAGAATCCCTTGCTGCAGTGGAAGCGCTGTATGCTGGGTGACAATGGGGAAAGACAGGGTTGCAGACCTGTCTAAGACATTCAAATGAACATACAGTAATATTTACAGTTGCTATATATATATATATATATATATATATATATAGCTTAACAATGACAACCGATTTGGTGGCATAAAAGATAACAGATGTATACAATAATCAGATACTAGGTGCAACAGGTGAATGTGTGATTAAAGAGCCTTATATTTAACATCAAAAACAAGATGATAAATAAATCTCATATAAATGTGTGTATGAGTGTCTAAATTTGTGAGATAACTTAATAAACATTAATAATTAAACATCAAACACCAATAAAATCTGTGTACAAATATGTGGAATAGTCTTTTATAATCCAATAATGAAGAGATAAATGAATGAAAAAGTGGAGGTGGAAGGAGAATATACTCAAATTAATAAATATAGTGCAATAAAAAACAATTTGGTGGGTGTAGATTTAATATAAAACTAAATCATATAGAATATTTCTTATAGAAATAATCCAATAACAGAATTAAATATAAATAATAAATAATTTAAAATAATTAGAGCGAGATAGGGTGCAGGAGGCACAGCTAAACTCCAAGCCAGATGATGGAAAAAAGGAATAAAAACAGAATTGATAATAACTCAATAGAAACCCAAACCTAAACAATGGTACTCGTATCAAGGTTTTCATTGAGACCCGCTGGAATCAAGCTATTAAGCTTAAATATCCAGAAGGCCTTAAAATTATGGGTCTTGAAGTTATCCCTGCATCCATACTAGGAGGTGATAGGTTTAAATCCCTCTCCCGTAGAGAGACCTTCTGGATATTTAAGCTTAATAGCTTGATTCCAACAGGTCTTAATGAAAACCTTGATACGAGTACCATTGTTTACGTTTCTATTGGGTTATTATCAATTCTGTTTTTCTTCCTTTTTTCCTCATCTGCCTTGGAGTTTAGCTGTGCCTCCTGCACCCTATCTCGCACGAATTATTTTTAAATCCATTATTGGATTATTTCTATAAGAAATATTCTATATGATTAAATAGTTTTATATTAAATCTATATCCACCAAATAGTTTTTTATTGCACTATATTTATTAATTTGAGTATATCCTACCTCCACCTTTTCATTCATTTATCTCTTCATTATTAGATTATAAAAGACTATGCCACATATTTGTACACATTTTATTTGAACACAGATTTTATTGGTGTTTGGTGTTTAATTATTAATGTTTATTAAGTTATGTCACAAATTTAGACACTGACACATTTATATGAGATGTATTTATCATCTTGTTTTTGATGTTAAATATAAGATAGGCTCTTTAAAAACACATTCACCTGTTGCACCTAGTATCTGATTATTGTATACATCTGTTATCTTTTATTCCACCAAAGCTGTTGTCATTGTTAGGCTATATATATATCCATCTAGCCGTCTCCCTCATTACCCCTGACGAAGTCCGTAGAGTTACAGATGAAACGCGCAGGGTGTGTCATCACGTCGGAAGCTGCGCTATCGGAGGACTCCTGAGACGCGATCAGCTGTCTCTCTGTTTGTTCTCTTTTGAATACGCATTGCAATATTGGGTACATCTTCCGTTCCTGCTTGCCGGCTGATCTCCTTCAAGTATCCAAGTACAGTGACTCCTTCAAACCGGTCGTGCTGGGAAGAATCACCCGCCGAACACCGCAGAGGTATTTTTTCTAATATCAGCTGGTCCTGACGCCGACCGGTAAGGTACTCCTCTCAGCACTGAATACACTTTGGCTCCATCTGCTCACTGACATACAGCGTCCAACTGACAGGCGCGCTATTAGCGCATTCAACTGATCAGCAAAATATCTGGGCTTACTGTCGTGTGAGCGTGCCTTTTCCATTACCCACTGGAACTCATTCTACATTTGCTTGGATGGCGTTTACTGTATATTTCTATTACCCACTTGTTTAAGGAGGATTTGCATGGCTTATCTTGCAGGACTGATCCCACTTCAGGTTAACCCCTCCATTGCTGCAGCTAGTTCCATCCTTTTTATGCAATATTGCCCATATGTTTTATATGTAGGATCATATATTCACTTTTGATCTGTTCTATCATTGTGTACAATTAAATTGTATTACATATTTTTTTTATATTTTAGGAGTGTGCGCTCACATTTTTTTTAATAGCTTTATGTTTACCTCCCTTTAAACAAACATTTAGCAAATCTAAAGAAATACCAAATACAGTTTCAACTAGACTATACAGTAGCTCTCATTCATTATACTTTGAAGAATTTGATTTAGTTTTAATGCTCTGCTAATGAGAAAATATCTTCTTTACAGCACTTATAAATAATACATACTTCGAGGTTGGATCTAAATGAATGGTAAAATTAAATGGAGTCTGCTTATGATTATCGACAAAACCCTTTCAGTGCCAGACTGCCTGTAGCAGCTTCCCAGATATTTTGGCTCCAAGGCCATTGGATCACTACTGTACTGATCACAAGAGCCAGACTCCCTCTATTATCAGGAAGACCTCTTCTGCCCTGATTCTCCCACAAATGGTCCTACTGCACCGACACACTTTATTCGAGCAAATGCCTGGTTTGTACCTGGCAGAAACCTGGAATCCGCCGCTGCTCACCTCTTGCATGCTTCGTTGCGTTTGCCTTCCCAGCCACGGTTCATGCCTGGCTGACGGGGGCCTGATCTGTTAAATGATCATGAGAATGATTTACTAGGCTGCGATGTTTCGATTGTCCACCAGATGGCATAAACTCATGACTTAAGTAATGTGTGGCCTTTGCAAGTTGTTTCGTTTCCAAAAAAAAGTTACTTTATCCCAGTACAGTATGCTATTGTGTAACTTGTCCTTGAGACTGAAGGAAGAGTTGCAAAAAATGTATCAATTTAGGCTTTACATACAGTAATGTATTAAATAAAGACAAAGATCATTTTCACTTACACTATTCTACAGAGACATGAGTGTTCAAGTGGAGCCCGTGTTCCAAAAACCTGACAGAAGTTATGCTTATTTGATATGGGCCGCTATAAATGCAACAGAGGATAAGATGGCAACAGTTGTTCAAATTTATCAGTATTTTATCGAAAATTATGACTTTTACAGATTTTCGCCAACTCCTCATTTGTGGAAGCATGCAATAAGGAAAAGGTTATGTAGTGACCCCTGTTTTCACCGTATTGAGCCCCAATTTGTTGGAGGGTATTGGTGTGTGTCACAGGGTTTTTCCCGTATCTATGATAATGGAGGCGGCAAAAGGCGAAGGGTCGTGTTAAAACGAAATAAGAAGCGACAGTCCCTGCCAAGCAATGCGCCAGAACCAGAACCAGAACCAGCAGCAGCACCAGCTTATCATCATGGTCCCGCCGTCGGTGACAACTCTGAGATGGATTTCGCAGCCAGTTTTGATGAAGCTTGCATGTACCTAAGCGATTTCCCGCTGACTACAGGTGGGCTAGTCCCTCTGCAAAATGATGAAAGCTGGACTGGAAGTGGGCCGGCGCCAGCGCAAGCTGAATGGGAAATTTAGTAATACTGTACAGTATGGTGAGTACTGTATTTTTGCCGTATTATTTTGGTGGGGCTGGCTGGGAACTTCTTTAGGGGGCTGACCATTACTGTACATTAAAACTTTTCATTTTGTTTTTCCTCAGAAAAGAAAACGGCTAATGGGGGGATTTCGATGGATTATATTGTACTGTATGCTGATGTTTTCCGGCCATACAGTATACTGTGTAATAAACCCGAATAAATAAAACTATGCATTTATTCTACAGTACATGTTCAGTAAATTACTGCACATACTGGGGGCGAGATGTGTTTGCAGCAGAGAGAGATTTAATAATATTGTACAGTGAGCAGGGGGTTCCCTGAGCCAGAAATTAATGCTCAGGGAACCCCCCCCCCCTGCTCCTGATCAATATTATTAAAAATACGGAAAATGCTGCGTCATTACCATAGCGGATAGCCGCTAAGGCAATGAAGGGGTTAACCCACCGTGCCCGCTTTATTGTGTGTAGTGGGGATGGGTGAGGGGGGTATTTGGCCCTTGGTGTGAGTTTAGGACTTGCGGGAGGGGGGGGGGGGGGGGGGGGGGGGTTGCGGGTGCACTTAACCCCTTCACGATCGTAGCAGTTAATACCGCTACGGTCATGAAGGGGTTAAGCCCTCCCGCTACCCCACCCCCCCCCCCCGCAAGCCCTCCCCAACCATCGTTGGGGCGAATACCCCATTCACCCACCCTCCCGCTACCCACAATAAAAAAATACACACACACAGCAGCCGCCAAAAAATAAATAAATAAATGACAATAAATACATTTGAAATACATTTTTATTGATAGTGTAGATGTGCAGGGGGTCTCCGGAGCTGAACCGCGTTGGTTTTAGGTCTGGGGACCCCGTGCCCCCCGAGATACAGGCCCCTTTAGGGGGTGCCGGTATCCAGCTCTGCGTTAAAAGCCCCGATCACGTGACCGCGGCCTGTAAACCAAGCAGAGCAGAGGGATACCGGCACCCCCTAAAGGGGCCTGTATCTCGGGGGGCACGGGGTCCCCAGACCTGAAACCTGTGCGCTTCTGCTCTGGAGACCCTCTGCACATGTACAGTATCAATAAAACACATACAATATACAGTATAAATAAACACTCGTTCTTTACCTTAGCGTCTATGCGCTATGGTAAAGAAGCATTATTTTAATAATATTGTAAAGTGAGCAGGGGGTTCCCTGAGCCAGAAATTAATGATTAATGCTCAGGGAACCCCCCCCCCCCCTGCTCCTGATCAATATTATTAAAAATACGGAAAATGCTGCGTCATTACCATAGCGGATAGCCGCTAAGGCAATGAAGGGGTTAACCCACCGTGCCCGCTTTATTGTGTGTAGTGGGGATGGGTGAGGGGGGTATTTGGCCCTTGGTGTGAGTTTAGGACTTGCGGGAGGGGGGGGGGGGGGGGGGTTGCGGGTGCACTTAACCCCTTCACGATCGTAGCAGTTAATACCGCTACGGTCATGAAGGGGTTAAGCCCTCCCGCTACCCCACCCCCCCCCCCCCCCGCAAGCCCTCCCCAACCATCGTTGGGGCGAATACCCCATTCACCCACCCCCGCTAAACACAATAAAAAATAATCACACACAGCATCCCCGCAATAAATAAATAAATAAATAAATACAAATAAATACATTTGAAATACATTTTTATTGATAGTGTAGATGTGCAGGGGGTCTCTGGAGCTGAACCGCGTTGGTTTTAGGTCTGGGGACCCCGTGCCCCCCGAGATACAGGCCCCTTTAGGGGGTGCCGGTAGCCCTCTGCTTGGTTTAAAGGTCCGATCACGTGATCGCGGCCTGTAAACCAAGCAGAGCAGAGGGATACCGGCACCCCCTAAAGGGGCCTGTATCTCGGGGGGCACGGGGTCCCCAGACCTGAAACCTGTGCGCTTCAGCTCCGGAGACCCCCTGCACATGTACACTATCAATAAAAATGTATTTCAAATGTATTTATTGTCATTTATTTATTTATTTATTTATTTATATTTATTTATTCATTGTGCTGCTGCTGCAAGTCGTAAACTCACACCAAGGGCCAAACACCCCCCTCACCCCCAATAAAAAAAATTCACGCACAGCAGCCCCACAATTAATAAATAAATCTAAATAAATAAATAAAATCTATGTAAAACCCCCTCCCCTATTCTCGCTTTTAAAACGCCCTGCCTTCTCTCTAATCTATGTAAAAAACCCTCCCCCTATCCCCCTATTGTGTGTGTGCGTTAAGCTTCCCTGCAAGCTATGTAAAAAAACCTCCCCCTATTGTGTGTGTGTTTAAATCTGCCTGGCCTGTGTTTCTGAGTGCTGAGTGCTCTGCGTTTAAAGGTCCCGATCACATGATCGCGGCCTGTAAACCAAGCAGAGCAGAGGGATACCGGCACCCCCTAAAGGGGCCTGTATCTCGGGGGGCACGGGGTCCCCAGACCTGAAACCTGTGCGCTTCTGCTCCGGAGACCCCCTGCACATGTACTGTACACTATCAATAAAAATGTATTTCAAATGTATTTATTGTCATTTATTTATTTATTTATTTATTTATATTTATTTATTCATTGTGCTGCTGCTGCAAGTCGTAAACTCACACCAAGGGCCAAACACCCCCCTCACCCCCAATAAAAAAAATTCACGCACAGCAGCCCCACAATTAATAAATAAATCTAAATAAATAAATAAAGACATGAAGAGAAATAAATATATACTGTACAGTATATACTTTGTATATATATATACACTGTATATATATATATATATATATATATATATATATATATATATATATATACAGTATACATATATACACTGTGTATATATATATATATATATATATCATACAGCTATATATATATATATATATATATATATATATATATATATATATATATATATATATACATACTGTATGTGAGTGAAAAGAGAAAAAAGTAACCCGTATGGGAGCACTCAGGTATGCAATTGATATATTTGTTTATTTATTTGACACAGTGCAAAAAGGGATGAATAAACAGTACAGTACATGATTTAAAAACACTTAAAAAAGAGGCATGGACCCTTAAACACTAATGAACAGCACTAGGGAACGACACACACTGTCAACCCTAAACATGAAAAGGATAGTGACTCAAAAAACACTAGGGAGAATCAAAGTGAATCACAATAGGTTACTGGGTTTAAAGGCACCTACAGTATACAACGCTAAGGATAATGCACACTACACACCAAAAGGTAGACTTGTCAAAGTATAAATGACAGTCTCAAAGCATCACACATCTGCATTAGCATACAGTAATATAACCAATGCCTAAAGCACAAATCATGTGTAGGAAAGGTGGTAAGGTGGAATGAAATCCCTAGATGTTTAGAGCAATGAAGTTAATGAATAGCATACAGTATACAGTAAAACATAACATTACAATCCACACAGTACATTGCATTTACAGTACATTGTATACTGTAAATGATGCATAGCATTAAATCTATGCACCATATACAGTACTGTACATTCTGCAAATGAATGTTAACAATATAATTGCAAGCTACTCTACCAGTAAATACTGTACAAACACTTCCAAACAAGTCAACTTAACTACAGTATTTTAACCAAGCAAGTAAACCAAAATCAATATATACTGTAAGTAACAACCAGAAAAGACAATTTAAAAACAAACTAACCCTTACAATACCAAGGATTACATCTATCTAATTGTAAAAAACCTTATACATTATACACAGCAGCATTGTTTAAAAACCCATTCCCCCCTAATGTTTGTGTTAAGCAGATTACACTGAAGGGAGAGAGATATAAAGGCCTAAAGCCCCTTCCCCCCTAATGTTTCTGTTAAGCAGATTACACTGAAGGGAGAGAGATATAAAGGCCTAAAGCCCCTTCCCCCCCTAATGTTTCTGTTAAACAGATTACAGTACATTGAAGGGAGAGAGATTTTACAGAAACACACATTAGGGGGGAGGGGGCTTTAAACAGATTACATTGAAGGGAGAGAGATGTTTCTGTTACCAGTAAATCTCCCTCCCTGCATTGCTAACCACCCTCACCCCCTACCCACATACCGTTAACCCCCCCCCCCCCATCCTGGCCATGGCCCCTCCGCTTCTGCAAAACAGACACAAAAATTAAAACATACAAAGTAATGTCCCCTAACCCCTTAATCACCATAGCGGTTATTAACCGCTACAGTCATGAAGGGGTTAACCCACCCTCACCCACCCACCACTCGGGATGCCTACATACCCTCCCACACTAACCCCCCCCCCCCACCCGTGAGGCCTAACCACCCAGTCAGTACCCACAAGGGAGGCCTACCCACATACCGTTGGGGAAACACCCCACCCCCGCCCCAGTACCCACAATAAAAACAGTACAATCACCCACAATAAACAGCATTCTATTTATTAAATACATTACCCACCCCCTGTGCCCCCCCCCCCATAAATACAAGATTTATTCTTTTACATTCAGGGTCCATAACGTAGCCCCACGCTAGTCCCCGGTGGGCTGGCAGGGCACCTGGACAGACCTACAGTTTACCAGCAGCATTCCACAGGTTCTGGAGGCCTGCTGGTGGATCCTGCCAGCACCATGGCGCCCAGGTGGTCTCCTTGGGTCACCGTGAGCCTCAATTGGGTCCACACGGTAGGCCCAAGGATGTCTGGGAGCCCCGGGTCAAACCCACAGGTGTCTGCGGGGCCTCGGGTGGTTCCCATGGGGGTCTGGGGAACTCACGGGTGCTCACTACGGGTCCGCGGTGCCCCCACAGAAGTGGGACCACACATCATCATCCCCGCACCTACGGCTCGGAGGTGCCCCCACAGAAGTGGGACCACACATCGTCATGCCCGCAGACTACGGGTCCGCGGTGCCCCCACAGAAGTGGGACCACACATCATCATCCCCGCATGTGTCACCCGTGGAACCACCAGCCTGCTACCCTTTAGGATACCCGAGGATTCCCCGCGGGTGGTCTCCAGAGGTCCCACGCAAAACCACGGAAGTAACCCTGAATGTAAAAAAAATAAACCTGGCCTATACATTCAATACATACACCCTCCCCCCCAACACCTACAGTACAATAATGTGCAAAATAACTATTATCCAGATATGGATAATAGATTAATTGCCCATTATTAAAAACATTAACTAGCATATACAAATAAATAAAGTACTACTGACCTCATCAATACGAAGTGTCCGACGCCAGCGCCTTCCTTCTCTTGCCCACACAAAACATAGCCAAAACCAAGCCAATACATTGCAATTACATTCAGATATCAATTAACCCCTTAAACACC
The DNA here is from genome assembly GCF_040206685.1 of Ascaphus truei. Lineage (NCBI taxonomy): Eukaryota > Metazoa > Chordata > Amphibia > Anura > Ascaphidae > Ascaphus > Ascaphus truei. The sequence continues at coordinate 100,778,880 of NC_134490.1, forward strand.
TTATCGGATAATAACCGCAAAGGTAATTAAGGGGTTAAGCCACACAGGCACGATACCCACCCTTCACCCATGAATTTGTACTGCGGCTTCATCATGCAACTATATACAGTATATATACTGTATATATATATACATACAGAGAGACAGAGAGAAAGAGAGAGAGAGAGATATATACAGTATATATATATACACACGTTATATACACACCCATGATAAACCAAATATACAGTACAAATAAATGTAGAAGGGTTATCAAAACCATACTGTTCTACAACCAAACACTTCTCCATACAGACACTACATTAAAAATCAATTTCCTTTAAAAATCCTAACTGATCTCACAATCTACTGTACTGTATATGATCACAAACCAATGAAAAAAGTCACATTCCAAAATGCATAAAATCTATGCACCATACTGTATACATTCTGCAAATTAATCAACGTAAACAAAAATCAATTAGCAATCATTATTTACATCCCTAAACATTTCACACTCAATCATGAACAATGAAACCATTAACAGATTCACGCCTAGAGCAGAACAATTAAGCCTTTGAAAAAAATATAAGTACCGACAAAAATACAACCTTTACAGTACAACCAAGGCTATCTATCCCTGACCTTCCTCAAACACACAATACAATACCAAGGAATACATCTACAGTATCTAATTTTAAAATACTTTAAACTCACAAAATAATTAAAAACACATCTAATCCAGCTTTTAAAACATCATCATTTCTTACCCTGAATGTATACTGTACAGTATATCTCTCTAGACATATATATTGTACATACATACATACAGTGGCAAGAAATGATATACCACAAAAAAAAAAAATACACAGGTTAAAAAACCTTTTGAAAAAATTAACAAGTTAAATAAAATACATTTCTTTACTGTAGTTCACTTACCATTACTTGCCCCCACCGACTCCCGTTGCCCAGCTTACTCACGAACCAATCCACGATCAGGAACCCATAAAATAATAAACCATTGAAAATAATAAACATTAAACTAAAAATCCAAACCAATCCACGGGTCTTCTACTTGTAATACATCTTCATCTGTATTCTTCTTTCTTCTATCTCCTTCCGGGCGGGGCAGGGCGTGGTCTTCTTTCCATCATCGGCCACGCCCTTGTCTTTTTTCTTCTCCGGAGGTCCTTCCTCCGCGGCGTCTGGCTGCAAAATGAGACGACATAGGCTTTTAAAGACCTATGACGTCACATTTTGCGTCATGGTTCCCACGGTCCTGATTGGGCCGTGAAAACCATGTGTTTTGGCCGATAAAAAAAAAATGATGACGTCACTTAAAGGGAATGAAAGCACAGCCAATCAGAATGGCTTTGCTTCAATTGCCTTTAAGTTGACGTCATGAAAAGGCACATGGCCGTGCACACATGGTACTAGAGCCAATCAGAGCGTGGGAACTTTATCCCTACTCTGATTGGCTCTGGTATACCATGTGTCAGGGGCTTGGGGGAGAAAGGATGTGACGTCAATGAAAACCTGTCACGTGGTACGGTAGCCAATCAGAGCGTGGGAACTTTATCCTTATTGACGTCACATCCTTTCTCCCCCAAGCCCCTGACACATGGTATACCAGAGCCAATCAGAGTAGGGATAAAGTTCCCACGCTCTGATTGGCTCTAGTACCATGTGTGCACGGCCATGTGCCTTTTCATGACGTCAACTTAAAGGCAATTGAAGCAAAGCCATTCTGATTGGCTGTGCTTTCATTCCCTTTAAGTGACGTCATCATTTTTTTTTTATCGGCCAAAACACATGGTTTTCACGGCCCAATCAGGACCGTGGGAACCATGACGCAAAATGTGACGTCATAGGTCTTTAAAAGCCTATGTCGTCTCATTTTGCAGCCAGACGCCGCGGAGGAAGGACCTCCGGAGAAGAAAAAAGACAAGGGCGTGGCCGATGATGGAAAGAAGACCACGCCCTGCCCCGCCCGGAAGGAGATAGAAGAAAGAAGAATACAGATGAAGGTGTATTACAAGTAGAAGACCCGTGGATTGGTTTGGATTTTTAGTTTAATGTTTATTATTTTCAATGGTTTATTATTTTATGGGTTCCTGATCGTGGATTGGTTCGTGAGTAAGCTGGGCAACGGGAGTCGGTGGGGGCAAGTAATGGTAAGTGAACTACAGTAAAGAAATGTATTTTATTTAACTTGTTAATTTTTTCAAAAGGTTTTTTAACCTGTGTATTTTTTTTTTTTGTGGTATATCATTTCTTGCCACTGTATGTATGTATGTACAATATATATGTCTAGAGAGATATACTGTACAGTATACATTCAGGGTAAGAAATGATGATGTTTTAAAAGCTGGATTAGATGTGTTTTTAATTATTTTGTGAGTTTAAAGTATTTTAAAATTAGATACTGTAGATGTATTCCTTGGTATTGTATTGTGTGTTTGAGGAAGGTCAGGGATAGATAGCCTTGGTTGTACTGTAAAGGTTGTATTTTTGTCGGTACTTATATTTTTTTCAAAGGCTTAATTGTTCTGCTCTAGGCGTGAATCTGTTAATGGTTTCATTGTTCATGATTGAGTGTGAAATGTTTAGGGATGTAAATAATGATTGCTAATTGATTTTTGTTTACGTTGATTAATTTGCAGAATGTATACAGTATGGTGCATAGATTTTATGCATTTTGGAATGTGACTTTTTTTCATTGGTTTGTGATCATATACAGTACAGTAGATTGTGAGATCAGTTAGGATTTTTAAAGGAAATTGATTTTTAATGTAGTGTCTGTATGGAGAAGTGTTTGGTTGTAGAACAGTATGGTTTTGATAACCCTTCTACATTTATTTGTACTGTATATTTGGTTTATCATGGGTGTGTATATAACGTGTGTATATATATATACTGTATATATCTCTCTCTCTCTCTTTCTCTCTGTCTCTCTGTATGTATATATATATACAGTATATATACTGTATATAGTTGCATGATGAAGCCGCAGTACAAATTCATGGGTGAAGGGTGGGTATCGTGCCTGTGTGGCTTAACCCCTTAATTACCTTTGCGGTTATTATCCGATAAGGTGTTTAAGGGGTTAATTGATATCTGAATGTAATTGCAATGTATTGGCTTGGTTTTGGCTATGTTTTGTGTGGGCAAGAGAAGGAAGGCGCTGGCGTCGGACACTTCGTATTGATGAGGTCAGTAGTACTTTATTTATTTGTATATGCTAGTTAATGTTTTTAATAATGGGCAATTAATCTATTATCCATATCTGGATAATAGTTATTTTGCACATTATTGTACTGTAGGTGTTGGGGGGGAGGGTGTATGTATTGAATGTATAGGCCAGGTTTATTTTTTTTACATTCAGGGTTACTTCCGTGGTTTTGCGTGGGACCTCTGGAGACCACCCGCGGGGAATCCTCGGGTATCCTAAAGGGTAGCAGGCTGGTGGTTCCACGGGTGACACATGCGGGGATGATGATGTGTGGTCCCACTTCTGTGGGGGCACCGCGGACCCGTAGTCTGCGGGCATGACGATGTGTGGTCCCACTTCTGTGGGGGCACCTCCGAGCCGTAGGTGCGGGGATGATGATGTGTGGTCCCACTTCTGTGGGGGCACCGCGGACCCGTAGTGAGCACCCGTGAGTTCCCCAGACCCCCATGGGAACCACCCGAGGCCCCGCAGACACCTGTGGGTTTGACCCGGGGCTCCCAGACATCCTTGGGCCTACCGTGTGGACCCAATTGAGGCTCACGGTGACCCAAGGAGACCACCTGGGCGCCATGGTGCTGGCAGGATCCACCAGCAGGCCTCCAGAACCTGTGGAATGCTGCTGGTAAACTGTAGGTCTGTCCAGGTGCCCTGCCAGCCCACCGGGGACTAGCGTGGGGCTACGTTATGGACCCTGAATGTAAAAGAATAAATCTTGTATTTATGGGGGGGGGGCACAGGGGGTGGGTAATGTATTTAATAAATAGAATGCTGTTTATTGTGGGTGATTGTACTGTTTTTATTGTGGGTACTGGGGTGGGGGTGGGGTGTTTCCCCAACGGTATGTGGGTAGGCCTCCCTTGTGGGTAGTTAGTGGGTGAGGGTTGAGGGTGGTTAGGCCTCACGGGGTGGGGGGTTAGAGTGGGAGGGTATGTACAGTAGGCGTCCCAAGTGGTGGGTGAGGGCGGGTTAACCCCTTCATGACTGTAGCGGTTAATAACCGCTATGGTGATTAAGGGGTTAGGGGACATTACTTTGAAAGTGTTATTTTTTTTCTCTGTTTTACTGTACAGCAGCGGAGGTTGCCATGGGTAGTGGGTAGTGTATTGAATGTATTTATTGGTTATTATGCGTTAACCCCTTCATTACCTTAGCGGCTATACGCTATGCTAATGAAGCCTCGTTTCTGAACTTTTAATAATATTGTGCAGGAGCAGGGGGTCCCCTGAGATTAGATTTCTGTCTCAGGGAACCCCCTGCTCACTCTACAATATTATTAAAAAGACAGAAATGCTGCTTCTTTACCATAGCGCATAGCCGCTAAGCTAAAGAATGATTCTTTAATGATGTGTGTGTTTTATTCACAGTGTAGAGGGTCTCCAGAGCAGAAGCGCACAGGTTTCAGGTCTGGGGACCCCGTGCCCCCCGAGATACAGGCCCCTTTAGGGGGTGCCGGTATCCCTCTGCTCTGCTTGGTTTACAGGCCGCGATCACGTGATCGGACCTTTAAACCAAGCAGAGGGCTACCGGCACCCCCTAAAGGGGCCTGTATCTCGGGGGGCACGGGGTCCCCAGACCTAAAACCAACGCGGTTCAGCTCCAGAGACCCCCTGCACATCTACACTATCAATAAAAATGTATTTCAAATGTATTTATTTGTATTTATTTATTTATTTATTGCGGGGATGCTGTGTGTGATTATTTTTTATTGTGTTTAGCGGGGGTGGGTGACGGGGTTTATAAATGTGAGTTTATAAATAAAATAAAGAATATTATTTATACAGTAGGGGCCTTAGAACAGAAGTTCCCACGCCAATTGCGCGCTCATTGCTCTTTTGTTACAATGTTGCTGGTCTTGCGGGTTTGCAGTCTGGCAGCAAAAAGCAGTTTGTAGTACTGTGTGTGAGATAAAGTAACCAGTTCTTTTATTGCTGAAGTCGCCACTAAAAACTTTTATTTACAAATACAGTACAAAAACCGTGCAACACACAACAACATACAGTATCCTTTGTTTAAGTACAGCAGGTACTATAGGGTAAAACATGTACTGTACAGTACAGCACAACATTACAGTATGGTCTCACTGAAAGTCCTCCCCATTTTCCAGCCATGGCCGATGCCTTGCATGGCGCAAAACGCCATTAATGCAGTCTCTAACGCCTCTCATTACAGGATCTGTAACAGGGTAATAGCGCTGCATTTCTTCCACAATCTTTTTCCTTAAATTGGCAGGAAGGGCATTTTTTTGGCGATTCCCATCATAGTTCACTTTGAACACCCACTCGCAGTACAATGTGTAGGGAACATGGTGTTTAAATATGATCAAGGCATACTTGTGTGGTATACCAGCACTCCTCACCCTATACTTCTCCCTCAGCGCCGGTGTCAGATCGCACAGGGAGATGTCGGGCACTGTTTGTATGCGAGCGGGTGTAGGAAGTCTTTTGGGAGCGGGTGTACTTGAGGCGATGGGCAATGGTAGGGTGTCTGGGAGGAAGCTTTCCTCCGGTAGTGGTCGCCGGGTTGTCTCCTGGCGTGGTCTAGATGGGGTTGTCATGTCCTCCTCAATAGCATAGTACACTGTATCTTCTGGTGGAGGGGGTGTGCTTGGTGATGGAAGGGGGTCGAAGGTACCATGCATCACATCCATGTCACCCCCCTGCTCCAGCGTCGGGGAAACAGGGGCATTAACACCGAGCAAATAATGTATGCCCGCTATGTCTGCCTCTATCTTGTCCATCCGTTGATCCATACGTTGCTCCATATGTAGCATCCGTTGATCCAGCCGTTGCTCCATATGTAGCACCGACTCCAGAAGCAGATCTAGCTTTGCCAGCACACTAGAATTCCCGGGGAGATCCACACTTAGCCCATTCAGGATCCGGTCCAACGAGCTGCTTGTGCATGGCATCTGGAGATCTGGGGGGATGGGTGCAACGGAGGATGAGATGGGGGTTCCCTGGAGAGAAGCGGCATCGATGGAGAGTGGAAGAGGTGACCTGGGGATGCCCGGTACAGGAGAAGCTGCAGCGTGGTGGAAGAGGGATGGAGAAGGTGACCGCTGGATTTCCGGGAGAGAAGCAGAGTCGTCCAAGAGCAAAGGAGACAGTGACCCGTTGATTTCAGAGGCAGCAGCATCTTCAGATGGAACCGGAGAAGATGGGGGTGGAGAAGCCGGGCTGAAGATTTCCGGGACAGCTACAGCAGAGTCGTCGAAGCATATGGGAGCAAGTGGTCTGCGGATTCGGTGAGTTGGCTGCCATGCGTCTTGCGTACCGAGCACAGTACCGTATTTCTTCTTCACATAATAAGGCTGACGTGTTTTAAAAGCCTTAGCCTTTGGGGTCAGCAGAAGGTTTTCTTTGTTGGCCTTAGCCTGTCGCTTTGCCTTTGGCTTGGGAACGGTAACTGCCTTTCTCTTTTTCAGTGTGGCAGGCACAGCAGAGGTGAGATGATTCTTTCGTCCATAGAACCGGGGCTGCTCCATGTAAGCGGGAGACACAATGCAGTATCTGGACAATGGCTCAGATAAAGATCAGCAAGTGGTGGGCTATGCAACGTGTACAACCTTTTATGCATGGTGGCCAGGTACAGGTGTTGAAAGTGGGTGGTCTGTTATGTGAGTCATTAACATATAAATACACCATCCATTTTGTGGATTCACTGCACATTGAATACACATCGACTAAACATCGAATACACATTCTTGTGTTTGTATTTCTTTCTACTCGCAGCAATGCCTGTTAAGAAGATTTCAAAGGATCTCAGCATGAGAATGAAGGAGATGTACACGAGCGGACAACGAATTGCAGATATCCAGCGCTGGTTAACTGCTTCTGGCCTCGTTGTGCCATCAAGCACTGTGTGCTATCATGCACAAGGAAAAAACAGAGACCGCAAAAAGGCACCAAGGGTAACAAATGCGTAAGTACTGTATACTGTATTTATAAAACTTAACCAAAAAAAAATATAGAAAACTGTAGTGTACATCTACAGTATACCGTATTTATATAGTATATTTATTATATTACAACAGTATATACTGTAGTGTACTGTATGTGTGGTCAATTTATATTTTTTGTGCAGCAGTATACACTTTTGGTATATTGCAATTCATCTTACAACGGAATATACAGTATATGATGTGTATTTATTATGATATAACAACAGTATACCGTATTTATATAGTATATTTATTATATTACAACAGTATATACTGTAGTGTACTGTATGTGTGGTCAATTTATATTTTTTGTGCAGCAGTATACACTTTTGGTATATTGCAATTCATCTTACAACGAAATATACAGTATATGATGTGTATTTATTATGATATAACAACAGTATACCGTATTTATATAGTATATTTATTATATTACAACAGTATATACTGTAGTGTACTGTATGTGTGGTCAATTTATATTTTTTGTGCAGCAGTATACACTTTTGGTATATTGCAATTCATCTTACAACGGAATATACAGTATATGATGTGTATTTATTATGATATAACAACAGTATACCGTATTTATATAGTATATTTATTATATTACAACAGTATATACTGTAGTGTACTGTATGTGTGGTCAATTTATATTTTTTGTGCAGCAGTATACACTTTTGGTATATTGCAATTCATCTTACAACGAAATATACAGTATATGATGTGTATTTATTATGATATAACAACAGTATACCGTATTTATATAGTATATTTATTATATTACAACAGTACTGTATACTGTATATTTTGTCTATTTATATTTATAGTACAGCAGTATACATTTTTTGTATATTTATATTTACTGTATATTACAACATTACATGTACAGTATACAATATACATTTTATATTGCTGCATATTAATAACACAATATAATTTCTTTGCATTGTAGGGAGACTACTCTTCTGGTGGACAGAATAAGTGAGGAGAATGATGAGAGGAGCGCATTAAGGGTTAAAAACACTCTTCAGGAAAACCACAATCTGACTGTATCCGAGAGCAGCATAAAGAAGATGAGACGCAGAATTGGATGGAAATATGGACGTGTGAGGTTAGTAGTGGACAGTACAGGAGGTACTGTACTGTAAAGTAAAAATGTTGTTTTGCAAACTGTACTGCGCTGTGACGCTAACATTTTTTATTCATTGTCATTACAGAGCGTACCCCATGATACGGGACGCAAACAAAATCAAAAGAGTGCTCCAGGCCCAGGCATGGATCGACAGCGGTGAGACTTTCCAGGATTGCATCTTCACTGATGAGTCTACTGTGTCGCTGGAGAGATTTGCAAGATTTGCGTTCCACAAAAAAGGCCGCATAACTTTGAAGCCACGGCCAAAACACCCTGTGAAGCTGCATGTGTGGGGTGCCATCTCTAGGCGTGGACCGGGATGCATTGTCGTCTTTGAAGGTACAATTTCTCAAATATAATGCCGCCTAATGCACTGTACTTGACTAGTGTTGCCTTACCGTATGCACTGTACTGTACTATTGAGCACTTTTCTTTTCTTGCTATAGGAATCATGAATAAAGATTTCTTCCAAGACAACATTGTGCCCGTGATAGTGCGATACATCACACAAGACTTTCCCAATGGTCATCGCTTTTACCAGGACAATGATCCCAAGCACACCGCGTCGACTGCGCATATCCTTGAGCGCGGCATCAACTGGGTGAAGACGCCAGCGGAGTAAGTGTAGTAGACAGTGTCCCATTTATATGTTCCCCACTGTTTTTACTGTGTACTGTATCTCTTAAACTAATTGTCCTTTCTTTCCAATCACAGATCGCCAGACTTCAATCCGATCGAAATGGTCTGGCATCAGCTGAAGGACCACATCCGTAAAGTGGCGAAACCCTCCAAGAAGGACGAGTTGTATACAGCCATAATGAGTTTTTGGAACGATGTACTCACCGTTGAACGATGCAATAAATATATAGACCATATTGCCACTGTGTTGCCCATTGTCATCGCGCGCAATGGACAAGCATCAGGAAAGTAGTACAGTGCTGTAGTATTGTACAGTAGGTACACTATGATACAGGTAAGTATGGCACAGATTTTAGCTTTCCCAATAGTCAGAGTTTACAGTAGTTCCAGTATACAGTACAGTAGACTAGTTTGACATACTACAGTAACTGCCTACTAACTGCTCCATTTTTTCTTTCCAGAGAAAGCTGCACCAGCCACCTACTGTACAGTAGGTCTACCATAATACAGTACGCACATACAGTACAGTACAGTAACTGAACAAAGTTTTTGTTTTCTTGTCGTTCCAGGAAAAAGGGTGCACCAGAGGGGAGGGGGGGCCTTGTGTTCGTCAAATCTGCTTGTGCAGTCAAATGTACAGTATATAAACAGCAGTAATGATGTACACAAAACCTCTCCTCTCTCAATGAACTACTGTACCGCAGACACAATGAGGATACTGTTACAGTATGAAGGGAAAAAGAACAGGATGGGTTATTTAACATTACAGTATACTGTGCAATATTTATACTGTATATTTATATATACTGTATTTTTATTCTAAAGGTATTCGAGAATGTACTCTACTAGATGAGGACCTGGTGACTTTCAACACTCTCAGACACACAGAAAGGATTATTTCACATCACTGTATATTTATCCTGTATATTTTCAGTAATTTAGAAGCAGTGGCTGTTCTGAACAGCCCAGGGCCAGATTAACAAAACAATGGCTTGGATTGGATTAGCCAGACGATTGATGCTTGGCCAGGGAGGGATTAAAAACTCTAAGGGAGGGGGTGGGTGGTGTAGCTGTAGGATTGTACTGTGTCAGTATTTCCAACGCCAGGTCACCCTAATAATTGCATGAATAAACCCCCAAAGACAAGGCCCAAATATACTAGTACAGTATACTGTACAGTACTGTAAAGTATGTATTATTGTGTGTTGATGTTTTGAATTGCTGTTAACTTGAAAAGTTTCACCATTGTATTGTACTGTATTTGTAAATAAAAGTATTTTGTGGCGACTTCAGCAATAAAAGAACTGGTTAATTTATCTCACATAAAGTACGTGAATACGACCGCAATCACCATTGTACAGTAAATGGGTGCATAGGATGGAACGACAGGTGCTAAAGGGGTATAAATATGATACTGTATTTATCAGTATTGATCAAAGAGAGTTGATCAGAAGGATTCCCCTTATAAAGTATACAGCACTCTATTGTCATTCATACAGTACAGTATACTGTAGTAAAAGGTAGACAACACATGGTCTTGCAGTACAGTATACTGTATTACTAAAAATCTGTCAGGTTGACCAGAATCACTGCGGATATCGGAAAATAATACAATTTTATTAATTCTACGTACTGTATATAAGGGGAATCCTTCTGATCAACTCTCTTTGATCAACACTGATAAATACAGTAATTTATCTCACACTCAGTACTACAAACTGCTTTTTGCTTGCAATAAACAAACAAACAGGGAAGCGCTACTGTATACTGTATGAGTTAGGATCAGGCCCAGCAGCCACTTTATGTTGAAAACCACATACAGTATGAAATGAGCATAAATTTGCATGAATAATTACACAAAAATATATAAAATAAATAGCACAAGTCTCTGACAGAGAGAAATTGTCCAGGTGGTGTGGATACAGGTTAATGCCCCTGTCTGATAGGACAGACTCGGGCAAGAATGGCCTGTGAGAGGTGAATATCCAGAATGGTAGCTGGGATGGAAAGCGCTACCAACTGTGCAGGTATTGAAGTGTGTAGAAATGGGAAGGTGCCGTAGGCATCAAATGTGGAAAGCGCTCACCCAGACTTCATACACTGCGCTTTTTGATTGCATACTGCAAAGCCGCAAGACCAGCAACATTGTAAAAAAAGAGCAAAAAAAGAGCAATGAGCGCGAAATTGGCGTGGGAACTTCTGTTCTAGGGCCCCTAGAAATAATATTCTTTATTTTATTTATAAACTCACATTTATATATAAAGTATATATTTATTTCTCTTCATGTATTTATTTATATTTATTTATTAATTGTGGAGCTGCTGTGCGTGAGGGGCCATGGCCAGGATGGGGGGGGGGGGTAACGGTACAGTATGTGGGTAGGGGGTGAGGGTGGTTAGACCTCACAGTACATTATGCACATTGGGCCCCCCTCCTCCCCACATTTACATACTGTACACTACACGACATCAATGCAGGGAGGGTTTACCAATGCAGGTAAGGCTTTAGGCCTTTATATCTCTCTCCCTTCAGTGTAATCTGCTTAACAGAAACATTAGGGGGGAAGGGGCTTTAGGCCTTTATATCTCTCTCCCTTCAGTGTAATCTGCTTAACACAAACATTAGGGGGGAAGGGGTTTTTAAACAATGCTGCTGTGTATAATGTATAAGGTTTTTTACAATTAGATAGATGTAATCCTTGGTATTGTAAGGGTTAGTTTGTTTTTAAATTGTCTTTTCTGGTTGTTACTTACAGTATATATTGATTTTGGTTTACTTGCTTGGTTAAAATACTGTAGTTAAGTTGACTTGTTTGGAAGTGTTTGTACAGTATTTACTGGTAGAGTAGCTTGCAATTATATTGTTAACATTCATTTGCAGAATGTACAGTACTGTATATGGTGCATAGATTTAATGCTATGCATCATTTACAGTATACAATGTACTGTAAATGCAATGTACTGTGTGGATTGTAATGTTATGTTTTACTGTATACTGTATGCTATTCATTAACTTCATTGCTCTACACATCTAGGGATTTCATTCCACCTTACCACCTTTCCTACACATGATTTGTGCTTTAGGCATTGGTTATATTACTGTATGCTAATGCAGATGTGTGATGCTTTGAGACTGTCATTTATACTTTGACAAGTCTACCTTTTGGTGTGTAGTGTGCATTATCCTTAGCGTTGTATACTGTAGGTGCCTTTAAACCCAGTAACCTATTGTGATTCACTTTGATTCTCCCTAGTGTTTTTTGAGTCACTATCCTTTTCATGTTTAGGGTTGACAGTGTGTGTCGTTCCCTAGTGCTGTTCATTAGTGTTTAAGGGTCCATGCCTCTTTTTTAAGTGTTTTTAAATCATGTACTGTACTGTTTATTCATCCCTTTTTGCACTGTGTCAAATAAATAAACAAATATATCAATTGCATACCTGAGTGCTCCCATACGGGTTACTTTTTTCTCTTTTCACTCACATACAGTATGTATATATATATATATATATATATATATATATATATATATATATATATATATATATAGCTGTATGATATATATATATATATACACAGTGTATATATGTATACTGTATATATATATATATATATATATATATATATATATATATATATATATATATATACAGTGTATATATATATACAAAGTATATACTGTACAGTATATATTTATTTCTCTTCATGTCTTTATTTATTTATTTAGATTTATTTATTAATTGTGGGGCTGCTGTGCGTGAATTTTTTTTATTGGGGGTGAGGGGGGTGTTTGGCCCTTGGTGTGAGTTTACGACTTGCAGCAGCAGCACAATGAATAAATAAATATAAATAAATAAATAAATAAATGACAATAAATACATTTGAAATACATTTTTATTGATAGTGTACAGTACATGTGCAGGGGGTCTCCGGAGCAGAAGCGCACAGGTTTCAGGTCTGGGGACCCCGTGCCCCCCGAGATACAGGCCCCTTTAGGGGGTGCGGTATCCCTCTGCTCTGCTTGGTTTACAGGCCGCGATCATGTGATCGGGACCTTTAAACGCAGAGCACTCAGCACTCAGAAACACAGGCCAGGCAGATTTAAACACACACACAATAGGGGGAGGTTTTTTTACATAGCTTGCAGGGAAGCTTAACGCACACACACAATAGGGGGATAGGGGGAGGGTTTTTTACATAGATTAGAGAGAAGGCAGGGCGTTTTAAAAGCGAGAATAGGGGAGGGGGTTTTACATAGATTTTATTTATTTATTTAGATTTATTTATTAATTGTGGGGCTGCTGTGCGTGAATTTTTTTTATTGGGGGTGAGGGGGGTGTTTGGCCCTTGGTGTGAGTTTACGACTTGCAGCAGCAGCACAATGAATAAATAAATATAAATAAATAAATAAATAAATAAATGACAATAAATACATTTGAAATACATTTTTATTGATAGTGTACATGTGCAGGGGGTCTCCGGAGCTGAAGCGCACAGGTTTCAGGTCTGGGGACCCCGTGCCCCCCGAGATACAGGCCCCTTTAGGGGGTGCCGGTATCCCTCTGCTCTGCTTGGTTTACAGGCCGCGATCACGTGATCGGGACCTTTAAACGCAGAGCACTCAGCACTCAGAAACACAGGCCAGACAGATTTAAACACACACACAATAGGGGGAGGTTTTTTTACATAGCTTGCAGGGAAGCTTAACGCACACACAATAGGGGGATAGGGGGAGGGTTTTTTACATAGATTAGAGAGAAGGCAGGGCGTTTTAAAAGCGAGAATAGGGGAGGGGGTTTTACATAGATTTTATTTATTTATTTAGATTTATTTATTAATTGTGGGGCTGCTGTGCGTGAATTTTTTTTATTGGGGGTGAGGGGGGTGTTTGGCCCTTGGTGTGAGTTTACGACTTGCAGCAGCAGCACAATGAATAAATAAATATAAATACAGTAAATAAATAAATAAATGACAATAAATACATTTGAAATACATTTTTATTGATAGTGTACATGTGCAGAGGGTCTCCAGAGCAGAAGCGCACAGGTTTCAGGTCTGGGGACCCCGTGCCCCCCGAGATACAGGCCCCTTTAGGGGGTGCCGGTATCTCTCTGCTCTGCTTGGTTTACAGGCCGCGGTCACGTGATCGGGGCTTTAAACGCAGAGCTGGATACCGGCACCCCCTAAAGGGGCCTGTATCTCGGGGGGCACGGGGTCCCCAGACCTAAAACCAACGCGGTTCAGCTCCAGAGACCCCCTGCACATCTACACTATCAATAAAAATGTATTTCAAATGTATTTATTTGTATTTATTTATTTATTTATTTATTGCGGGGATGCTGTGTGTGATTATTTTTTATTGTGTTTAGCGGGGGTGGGTGAATGGGGTATTCGCCCCAACGATGGTTGGGGAGGGCTTGCGGGGGGGGGGGGTAGCGGGAGGGCTTAACCCCTTCATGACCGTAGCGGTATTAACTGCTACGATCGTGAAGGGGTTAAGTGCACCCGCAACCCCCCCCCCCCTCCCGCAAGTCCTAAACTCACACCAAGGGCCAAATACCCCCCTCACCCATCCCCACTACACACAATAAAGCGGGCACGGTGGGTTAACCCCTTCATTGCCTTAGCGGCTATCCGCTATAGTAATGACGCAGCATTTTCCGTATTTTTAATAATATTGATCAGGAGCAGGGGGGGGGGGGGTTCCCTGAGCATTAATCATTAATTTCTGGCTCAGGGAACCCCCTGCTCACTTTACAATATTATTAAAATAATGCTTCTTTACCATAGCGCATAGACGCTAAGGTAAAGAACGAGTGTTTATTTATACTGTATATTGTATGTGTTTTATTGATACTGTACATGTGCAGAGGGTCTCCAGAGCAGAAGCGCACAGGTTTCAGGTCTGGGGACCCCGTGCCCCCCGAGATACAGGCCCCTTTAGGGGGTGCCGGTATCCCTCTGCTCTGCTTGGTTTACAGGCCGCGGTCACGTGATCGGGGCTTTTAACGCAGAGCTGGATACCGGCACCCCCTAAAGGGGCCTGTATCTCGGGGGGCACGGGGTCCCCAGACCTAAAACCAACGCGGTTCAGCTCCGGAGACCCCCTGCACATCTACACTATCAATAAAAATGTATTTCAAATAATTTTTAATGTGTGGATGTTTGCGCAGAGAGAGAGCAGCGGATCTCTCTCTGCTGCAAACACATCTCGCCCCCGCCGCCCATACAGTAGTATCATTTATGTATGTGCATATACAGTACAGTACAGTACTGTACAGTACTGTATGTTAGGGCTTACAGGGGTTGTTGTTATACAGTACTGTATATATATATATACTGTATACTGCATTACAATTCATTATAGGGGACGGCTTCACAGAGAATAGCTCGCAAGCGCCACCATGTGTATTTTGACGGCATTGCAGTATTGTAACCAGCCGGAATAAAAAGCTTAAATTCCTGCCGGAAAATAACGCAATGCACTCTGGCTGAAAAATATCAGAAACCTGAATACACCCGAGTATACCCGAATTCGCGGGACTAGCCGTGCTCGAATAAAGTGTGTCGCCAGTGTATATACCAGAAACACTGGTGTTACAGTAGTTACATAGCAGATGAGGTTGAAAAAAAGACATGCGTCCATCAAGTTCAACTTATGCTAAATTTAGACAACAGATATTTTATCCTATATCTATACTTACTTACCTATTCCTGTTAGGGAAAATAACTACACTTTGCTGCAGCCCTTTCTAATGACAGCTGGCCAAATAAACTGGTTACCAACTCCAAAATATATAAACAATATTAGCAAGACAGGGAACAATATTGAAAGTTTTTTCTGACATTGACGCTGGTCCGGTGACAGATTTTTTTTCCAGCTGGAAAATTTTAAGTCTTGCTGCTCCCAATAAGCACACACAGCGCTACACAACGTGCGCGCTCGTCACCGACCCCTGGTGGCCAATGGTAGTGTTCATTGTTGAAACTACCATTGGCTGCGAACACGGCGTCGCCGCTGCTGCAGTCGCTGGAGTCTTTCCAAACTATGATTCAAGGCTGCAGCAGCATGACTATAGAAAAGGGACCTCGCTCAGACCCCTAATAGGTGGAGGCGTGCTGCCTGGGGATGGGCTAGATAGACAAGAAATGTGCACCGAGAGTGGTACACCAAAGAATCCCCTTTAGATAGGCGCACTGCAGACCTGAAAATATAGACGGTCAGGGGTGGGATGTGGTGTATAAAAATAAAAAACAACTTTAATAAATATTCATATAATGGTGTACATAAAACCGTATATAGTGCTGTGCTATACACTGAGTAGTAATAGACTACTGTTGGTCTATATCAAACTCCGTCATGCGTCTCAACTATGCTCCCATTAATATTGTCTCCCTTGTTGTTTAGATGAAACTGGATAGATGCTCTTCGTATCAGAAGTCTAGGTAAGTATATTAATCCTGTGGCATATTAGTAAGTATAGGCTCTACCGAGACTTACAAAGTATTCACGCAGCACATTCAGGCGATATGTACACTGCGCATGCGTCATGTAAGTTAAAAAGTTGGAGTCTGTTTTATGTACGTGTTGCGCATGCGCCGGAACAGTGCGTGAGATTTAACTGTTTGGATGGCCCGTTTTAGGTAAGTAACGGGTAAAGGGAGCACTGGGTATGATAGAAATGTTTAGTAGTGATTGAACATAGTGACACACAAAGCGCTGTGCCTATGGATCACTATAGATCATTTCTTTAAAATGAACCCAGTGAATACGCATCCCGTAATACACTGGGTTCATTTTAAAGAAGTGATCTATAGTGATCCATAGGCACAGCGCTTTGTGTGTCACTATGTTCAATCACTACTAAACATTTCTATCATACCCAGTGCTCCCTTTACCCGTTACTTACCTAAAACGGGCCATCCAAACAGTTAAATCTCACGCACTGTTCCGGCGCATGCGCAACACGTACATAAAACAGACTCCAACTTTTTAACTTACATGACGCATGCGCAGTGTACATATCGCCTGAATGTGCTGCGTGAATACTTTGTAAGTCTCGGTAGAGCCTATACTTACTAATATGCCACAGGATTAATATACTTACCTAGACTTCTGATACGAAGAGCATCTATCCAGTTTCATCTAAACAACAAGGGAGACAATATTAATGGGAGCATAGTTGAGACGCATGACGGAGTTTGATATAGACCAACAGTAGTCTATTACTACTCAGTGTATAGCACAGCACTATATACGGTTTTATGTACACCATTATATGAATATTTATTAAAGTTGTTTTTTATTTTTATACACCACATCCCACCCCTGACCGTCTATATTTTCAGGTCTGCAGTGCGCCTATCTAAAGGGGATTCTTTGGTGTACCACTCTCGGTGCACATTTCTTTGTCTCTGCAGCAGCATGACGTCAGTTTCAGCAGCCAATCAATGTCCAGAAGTTTTCATTGATTGGCTGCTGAAATAGCATGGGGACGGGTGACGGGGTTTATTATTTTATTTATTATTTATTCTCATATTTATTATAATATTACATTATTTATTTATCTGCCGCCCGCTCGCTCCCCCATCATTCCATCTGCTGGGGATTGTAGGAGGACTTGTGCAGAGGTACACAATGGAGACTGTTTTAAGGTGAAATTAAAACAAGGCTTTATTGTGCCTGTCGCTTTAAACACAGCAAAAATCAACATAAGAGAATCAGCCAAACAAAAAAACCTATCTCTGCTTTGGAGACTATCTCCATATGTAGCTCAGCCCTCTCTGACTGGGTTGGTTAGCTAAGCTATTTACCAGCCCCAAATCATGGAGACATTTATCAATACACATAGACATACATAATAGTCTTATACAAAAAGTCTTATCTGTTAGCCGGGCTGCTGTAGGGGAAGCTTCTCTGCTCTCTTGGAACCACATCCTTGTGTGCACAGGAAATGTCAGGCTCCAGGTTAGAATCTTGTCCCCTTTGTCTTGTGGTCAGCTTGCCGCTCAAGACATCTGTCCTTCCTTGGTTCAGCCCAGTTGTGGACTAAGGAATCTCTGCTCTGTCTCCTAGTTCTGCTCAGGTGTGAGCTATGGATGCTCACTTCCTGTCTCAGAGGCAGGCTTTTTCTACCACCTGTAATCAGCCAGGTGGTGTTAGTTAATTGCCTACCAGCAGTTAACCACCACACTGCTGGATTAGAGGCACATTTGTGAACAGGGATAAGTCCCCTGTTACAGGGATGTTCACACATAGCCCAGCAGACGGAGGCGCACAGCCACACAGCGTCGCGAAGCAACAAGTGTGCCCCTGCCCTAAGTCTTTTACCATTATTTGTGCGCAGGCTTCTCTGGTGTGTGAGGCTTTGGGTTCCTCACGGTAGCCAGGCAAAATCCTCTGGTCAACCAGCCTGAATCCCTGCGGGCGTGAGCGCTGTCTTTGATCCCCCTAACAGATTCCAAACAAGGACAGTGACAAGTTCTCATTTCATGCCTTTTATACTTGTTCAATCAGGAGTTTAATTACCTCCACATCCCAGTTCAGGTAGGAAACCAGACACCAGTGCAGTTTCCAGCCCCGTAAAGGGAGTTTAACCCCTGGACTCCCTTACATAGCCACATAGATTTAAATCTTTAAACATGTTGGTTTAATTTATCATAGGTGATGAGGCAGCTTAAGAAATCCCACAACTTTTAGGTTAACAAAATGCTTTATTGTATGCTAAATCAGACCGCTCCTTTTTTATTGCCTAGCACGGCTTCCTTAATATGGCCTCAAATGTCTTGGAAATGTTTCAATACCTGATATAGCCACTTTTCCTGGACACGGTACACGTTCTGTCATTCCAGCATCAGAAGATCTAAAAGAAAAAAAGAAAATGAAACAAACATTGCAACAAAACAAAACGAATATACTTCTGAATGAAATTGTATGACACACGGTTTAAAAAAAAGAAAAAGAAATTGTATGACACACGGTTTAAAAAAAAAAAAAAAGCTTCGTAATGTGCCTTCATTAATTCATTTTTTGTCCTTTATAACACTGACACTCCACTCAGTCTGCCAATATTATAATTTTTTTTTTTTTTTTTTTTTTTACAACCAAAGATACTGTGCACACCCCACAAAATCGCATAGATAATGCAGCGCAGCCTAAGGCTAAGGCCCCCCTGCACACGCCGGCACGCCCGCCTTGCATCCTGGGGGCGCGTGCACGGCGCTTCACCGCGATCTGCAGGAAGCTTTTTTTGGCGCGGGGGGGGGCTTGGCCAAGACGGGCCGGGTGCAACCATGACGGGGGGCCGTCCCTCTCCCCCGTGCCACACTGCCTCCCCCAATACAGTCGCTCTCCTCCATGCCACACTGCCTCCCCCCATACAATACACAAAGCCTTCCATAGCAGGGCAATTACCCTGCAGTGAAGGAATTTGACTCATTTGCATGCTTGCTGGTGAGTACCTGGATAAACATAGCGAGTGACCGGATAAGTAGCCCCACCCATCAGTCTTTCTGATTGGCTCCCTGGCGCACCACGTGACGCGTCGCCGCACGGGATCACAATTCTGTTGTAGCCCCTGCTGGCTGACGCGTCACAGTGTGCAGTAAGCCAGGGAGCACTGGGGACAGCCAGGGAGCAAGTAAGGGTCTGGTGAGAGGCGCGCGCACAGCCGCCGGCTGCACTGGGGACCTACCCTAAGTAATCAAACTAATAGGATGCGAAACATCAAGTCTCGGGTTGATCAAATAAGACTTATTTGACCGAATACCAAGATCTTATACAATGTTAAGTCTATTTAACATAACCGATTTATTGGTCGTGAAAGGGAGTGCACCCTAAAAGTGGAAATTCCATCTAGGACCAAAGTGAACTAATGTCAGTGACATGTTTAAGGTATTTCACCTGGGTGATGCCTGTGTTAATATGGCGAGCCAAGTTTTGGGAGGGATTTGATTTCCTTTGGCTACTACTTCTTGTGTGATGTGCCTGTGAGTTCAGCAAGTGCTTTGCACAGCCAGAATCCCCACCTCTCTCTTTTCCATTATCGGCTCTCTGATAATGACAGGATGGCCAAATGGGTAAAGGAAAAATGTCTCAAACAAAACACTCCTCCATTCAGAGGCCCCATAGAAATTAACTTCTAATGAATACCATCATCCAAAATGAAAGCAAACATTTGCTATTAGCATGGTTAAATTGGTTTAGAGAAGCCAATTACATTCTTTACAAAACTGATGTTTTCGAATAATGTCTTTAACAAGGCATAATCTACCCAATATGAGCTGTAAATAAATTATTTTTGGCTGTGTATATGTTCTATTGTGAATTGCAAGGTGCATAGCTGGAAATTACACAGCAGCCCTTCAGTGACAGGAAATATAGTTACATATATAGTTACATAGTAGATAAGGTTGAAAAAAAAGACATACATTTGGGTAACCCCATAGTTGAACCGGCAAATGTTAGTGTAGATCTAGGTCCACAGATAAATAATTTCCAGCATTCTAGTTTCAAACCGAGATCCAAATTCTACCCCAAACACATGAAGGGGAATCATCTTTAAGTTTTTTTCCAGTTAATTGATAAAGATCTACAAGCACTCACGTCCAATAAAAATAAAATACATCATAATTTAACTTTGAAAGAAAAAGAAGCCCTAGAAGAAATAGCAAAAGACACCAGCCTAGTAATTAAACAGACAGACAAAGGGGGAGGGATTGTTATAATGGACAAAACAAACTATATGAAGGTGGCTAGAATCTTGGGGGATACAAATACTTACAAAAAACTGGTGGATGATCCCACCAAAATGTTTAAACAGGAATTGTACACTCTTTTGGAGGAGGGTAGAAGACAGGGAATCCTGGAAGAGAAAGAACATCAATTCCTCAAGATTGAGGACCCTAGGTTGCCTGTCTTCTACTTTTTACCCAAAATACATAAAGATAAAAAAAATCCCCCAGGAAGACCTATTATATCTAGAATTGGGTCCATTACCTCCAACTTATCGGAATTTATAGACAGCTACTTACAAAAATATGTTAAAATACAAAAATCTTATTTAAAAGACACGAGTGGTGTTCTTTTGATGTTGAACAAAATTGAATGGAAAAAAAGGCTACTTTCTAGTAACTTCGGATGTTTCATCACTATACACATCCAATCAATTACAACGATGGATGTGGAGCAATAAAAAGAATTTGAGAGACAAGTGGTGAGTTGCCAGATCTACAAATTAAATTTCTATTAGAATGCATGGAATTTATATTAAATAAAAACTTTTGCTGGTTCAATGAGGTTTTTTACCTACAATTGCAAGGCACAGCGATGGGCACCAAATTTGCCCCCAGTTACGCCAACCTCTTCATGACTACATGGGAGGAGGACCATATTTGGTCATGGGTGGGACTGGAGGTGAATTTGGTGTCCTGGAATAGATATATTGATGATATTATTTTCATCTAGAAGGACCCCAGAAAAGACCTAGATGGCTTCCTTGGATATATTAATACCAATACAGTCAATCTGAGTTTTACATCTATTGTGAGTGAATCTGAAGTGAACTTTCTTGATCTCACAATTTAAATAGAGAATGGCCAAATTAAAACTAAAGCACACTTCAAGCAAGTCGACAGTAATAATTTTATTCTTCAATCGAGCTGTCATCAAGATAGATGGATAAAAAATATCCCTTCCAGTCAATACAGAAGGATATAAAGAAACTGTTCGGAAAATAGTGTATTTTTGGAACAAGCAGAGATCCTAACTAAGAAATTTGAGGATAGAAATTATGATAAAGGAAATAAGGATCTAGCTCTTAGTAAAATTATTGCACTCGATAGAAAAACTTTGCTAGACCCCAAAAAAACTAATCTCCCCAAAAAATGGGATATCCCATCTATAACACAATATAATAAGGATGGTGGAAATTTTTTAAAAATCCTCAACAAACATTGGCACGTGCTGAAAAACGACCCTATTTTAGCACAACACATTCCAGATAAACCACATGTAATATTTAGAAGAGCTCCTAATATTAAAAAAAAAGTTGCTCTTAGAGAAAATAAAAAAAACATCTCCAATTGGCTAGAACTACCTAAAGGCCATTTTAGCTGCACAAATTGCCATCATAGTTGCAAGATATCAGATAGTTTTAAGTCAAATAAGACAGGGAGAACTTATCGAATCAATCAACATATAAACTGTAGGTCTAAATATATTGTTTATCTTCTGGAATACCCATGCAGGCTTCAATATATTGGCAAGACAATCCGCCCCCTGCGTGTTTGTATTTTAGAACACTTGGGGAACATTAGGAAACAACTTATTACGCATAGTGTCTCCAAACATTTCTCTCTAGTTTATAATGCAGACCCTATTGGTCTAAAATTTAAAGGTATAGAATTGGTAGCTCAACATTGGAGAGGGGGAAATAGAGGTCAGAATCTTTTGACGAGAGAAACCTTTTGGATCCATGAATTAGGATTCTCAACTCCCCATGGTTTAAATGTTGATTTTGAACTAAGTGTCTTTCTGTGATAATCTATCCCTTTTTAAAATTTTAAATTTGTCTTTATTTTTGTTTTTCAGCTAATCCCTTCTTGAAAATATAGTTAGTGTCTCTTCGATTTTATATATATTAGTATTTTTATATGTCTTGTAGGTATCATAAATTGTGGTTATTATTAAAAAAAATTGGACCTCTTAAGCATGTTGTGCTATGAGGGTTAATAGTTGCAGGATATTTTATCCAACATAACGGCGAAATACACTCTGTTAGTGCAGAAGTAGCCATTTATCACGGGCTACATAGTAATCTATGGTAGACTGAATACAGATGTATCTAGTTGAGCTCAGCCAATGAGTGTGGGAGACTCGGTATTTATACACAGCTGAGAGAGACAAGCACCACTCCTGATGAAACCGGCAAGTCCGGTGAAACATGTAGAGGGATGAGAGGCACATCAGAAGTGACGTAATCCGCAACCCTGCCCGAGACCAGACTCTGCGATAGTGCGGGACGGGGAGGAGCGGTGAGGACTGTGCAGAGGGCAGAGAGAACGCCCAGTGATCCTGATCAGCCGCAGCTCCCTTTGATTGTTCTTAAGGCATGAATACCTTTTAAACCATGTGAGTGTATTTTCACTTTTGCGTGAGTGATAAACATTTTTTATCAGTATACACTATGTTGTATTTGTCTACTTACCTAAGGAAGGTGACCCGACTCCAGAAGTGCATCATAGGTTGAGACAGAGACCGAAAAAGACAGCACAATACCAATTTTATTGGGACACGCCTATTATTGGTTGGAAATTTGTGAGTACGCACTGCACAGAATTCAAGACTCACCCCATGTTCACTGTGTTAATATATTACACTATATTCTATATGTTTTTTAATTTACATACACCTGCGCTCCCCATTTTTCCTGGACTGCTGTACGTGTGGGATTGAGGGAATCCAATCCTCCAAGGGTTTGAGCAGCGAAGTATTATCTTGATTATTATATCACTATTTATACTATTTCACCCGCGCTTATCACAGAGTGTTATTTTGTACATTTGATCTAAGCGCTGATTTAGTAACATATCCTGTGCACAATGTCTCATGAGGGGAATAATTCCTTCCAGGCTCCAAATAATAGCAATCAGATTTCTTCCTGGATCAACATCCTTCCCATGTTTCCTTATTTGGTATATCCCTGTACACCTTTACTTTCTAAAAAGATGTCCAACCTTTTTTTTTTTTTTTTTAAAGATATCAACTGACCTCTTACACACCTCTTTTCTAATGTAAACAAATCTAAATGAGCACGGTTCTCTTTATAAATTAGATTTTCCATTCCCATTATTAATTTGGTGGCTCTTATCTGCACTTTCTAGTTCCATAAAATCTTTTTTATGGAGTGGTGCCCAAAACGATATTCAAGGTGTTCTTATTAATGCTATATACCAGTGATTTTCAACCGGGGTTTCCACGAGCACCCCTCAGGTGTTCCGCGGGCCCAGGGGGGAGAGCTGGGATAAGTCTCCCAGCTGTCCCTGAACCAGCAGCACCCCCACATAGCAGTGACCCAGCATCAGCACACCATATGCTCGGTCACTGCTATCTTTCCTCTCCCTGCTTCTGTCAACTTCCAGCTGAGAGGGGGGAAAGGAAGCATCAGCGTGACAGCTTGCTCCCTTAAAGAGTGTGTGTGTCTGTGTGGGGGAGGGGGAAAGTGTGTGTCTATGGAGGAGGGGTAGAGAATGTCTGGGTCTGTGAGGGGTAAGGTGTGTGTGTGTGTGTGTGTGTGTATGTGTGTGTGTGTGTGTGTGTGTGTGTGTGTGTGTGTGTGTGTGTGTGTGTGTGTGTGTGTGTGTGTGTGTGTGTGTGTGTGTGTGTGTGTGTGTGTGTGTGTATAGATAGTGTGAAAAAGAAAGTACACCCTCTTTGCATTCTATGGTTTTACATATCAGGACATACAGGACTGTAATAACAATCATCTGTTCCTTAGCAGGTCTTAAAATTAGGTAAATACAACCTCAGATGAACAACAACACATGACATATTACACCGTGTCATGATTTATATAACAAAAATAAAGCCAAAATGGAGGAGCCATGTGTGAAAAACTAAGCATACCTTATGATTCAATAGCTTGTAGAACCACCTTTAGCAGCAATAACTTGAAGAAATCGTTTTCTGTATGACTTTATTAGTCTCTCACATCGTTGTGGAGGAATTTTTGGCCCACTCTTCTTTACAGCATTGCTTCATATTTGACTCTAGAATACTTTGGTATACGGAGGAGTACATGGCCGACTCAATGACTGCAAGGTTCCCAGGTCCTGTGGCTGCATAACCATCCAAGTCCAGCACCCCTCCACCACCGTGCTTGACAGTTGGTATGAGGTGTTTGTGCTATGATGTGTGTTTGGTTTTCGCCAAACGTGGCGCTGTGCATTATGGCCAAACATCTCCAATTTGGTCTCGTCTGTCAAAAGGACATTGTTCCAGAAGTCTTGTGGTTTGTTCAGATGCAACTTTGCAAACTTAAGCCGTGCTGCCATGTTCTTTTTAGAGAGAAGAGGCTTTCTCCTGGCAACCCTTCCAAACAAACCATACTTGTTCAGTCTTTTTCTAATTGTACCGTCATGAACTTTAACATTTAACATGCTACGACCTGTAGAGTCTGTAGAGTTTGAGATGTAACTCTTGGGTTTTATGCAATTTCTCTGGGCATTGCACGGTCTGGCCTTGGGGTGAATTTGCTGGGACGTCCACTCCTGGGAAGATTGGCAACTGTCTTGAATGTTTTCCACTTTTGAATAATCTTTCTCACTGTAGAATGATGGACTTTAAATTGTTTGGAAATGGCCTTATAACCCTTCCCAGATTGATGGGCAGCAACAATTGCTTCTCTAAGATCATTGCTGCTGTCTTTCCGCCTTGGCATTGTGTTAACACACACATGAATGCTCCAGACCATCAAACTGCTAAAACTTTGGCTTTTATAGAGGTGGTCACACTTGCTAATGATCAATTAATCAAGGGTATTTGATTAGCAGCACCTGTCTGCTTCTTAGCATCTTCATTCCTATGTAAGCAGTAAGGGTGTACTTCGTTTTTCACACATAGCTTCTCCATTTTGACTTTGTTTTTGTTAAATAAATCAGGACACGGTTGTTGTTCATCTGAGGTTGTATTTACCTAATTTTAAGACCTGCTAAGGAACAGATGATTGTTATGTCCTGATATGTAAAACCATAGAATTCAAAGAGGGTGTACTTTTTCACACAACTGTATATGTATGTCAAACGAAGCAGTAGGCACTGCTGTAGGCACACTTGTAATGCAGGTGCCTGTCCCATATAAATAATGTGTAGCGTTCCAAAGTCAGGTAATAAGAGACAGCACTCAAGAGAAGTTTGGTAACACAGGTGTATTCAGTGAAAAGGGGGTTACATCAAAGACCTTTTGAGTGTGTATATACACACACTCCCCCTCAGACACATACATATGTGTGTGTGTGTGTGTGTGTGTGTGTGTGTGTGTGTGTGTGTGTGTGTGTGTGTGTGTGTGTGTGTGTGTCTGAGGGGGAGTGTGTGTGTGTGTGTGTGTGTGTGTGTGTGTGTGTGTGTGTGTGTGTGTGTGTGTGTGTGTGTGTCTGAGGGGGAGTGTGTGTGTGTGTGTGTGTGTGTCTGAGGGGGAGTGTGTGTGTGTGTGTGTGTGTGTCTGAGGAAGTGTGTGTGTGTGTGTATGTGTGTCTGAGGAGTGTGTGTGTCTGAGAAGGTGTGTGTGTGTGTGTCTGAGGGGGAGAGTGTGTGTGTCTGAGGGGGAGAGTGTGTGTTTCTGAGGGGGAGAGTGTGTGTTACTGAGGGGGAGAGTGTGTGTTTAAGGGGGAGTGTGTGTGTGTGTGTGTGTGTCTGAGGGGCAGTGTGTGTATGTGTGTCTGAGGAGTGTGTGTGTCTGAGAAGGTGTGTGTGTGTCTGAGGGGGAGATTGTGTGTGTCTGAGGGGGAGAGTGTGTGTTTCTGAGGGGGAGAGTGTGTGTTACTGAGGGGGAGAGTGTGTGTGTTTGAGGGGGAGTGTGTGTGTGTGTGTGTTTGTGAGACAGAGAGGGAGTGTGTGGGTGTGTATAGAAGAGAGAGTGTAAGGGATAAAGTGTGGGGGGAGGGAGTGTAAGGGGGAGAGTGTGAGGGGAGGGAAGAGACACGAGAGACGGGGGTGAGGGGCGAGAGACTATGGCGAGGGTTGAGGTTCACCAGAAATTCACAATCAAATTCTGGGGTTACCCATCCAAAAAAAAGTTGAAAACCACTGCTCTATACATAGGCATAATTATGCTTACTTCCCTTCAATCCATTCCCGTTCAATGCAAGATCTTACCTTATTTACCTTTGCAGCTACTTCATGACATTGGGCGCTATTGCTAAGCCCAATCCTTCATCAAGGATTCACCTAATTTTGCCCCATTTAATTTGAAAGTCACCCGCTTATTCTTGTTTGCCAAATGCATAACCTTACATTTATCTGTATTAAACCTCATCTGACATTTACCTGCCCAAGTTTCCAGTCTCTCCAAGTCCTTCTGGAGAGAAATTACATCCTGCTCCGATCTTACTATCTTACACAATTTAGTGTCATCAGCAAAGATGGAGACTTTGCTCCCTATACCAAACTCAAGGTCATAATAATGAATGAAATAAATTAGCTACACAATGCTATTACATCCGCAGAACATATACAGCTGTGGGACTTCTGCCAACCTGTAAAATCCATATATTTCCCTATACAGCGGAGAGGATGATGTACATGAAAACAACATGTGAGCACACAAGTCAACTTAATGCATGGTTATTTGTTTTTCTATTCATGGTCTTTACAAAATGGTAAAGTTTGACTTTTTTTTTTCCAATCAAAGAACAAAAACACACACACACACACACACACACACACACACACACACACACACACACACACACCATCAGGTATCTCTTGCTCCTGGAACAGTGCAGTAAGTGTGCTTGCCAGCTCAGACAGAGTCAATCCTCTCTGGAATTGCTGTTCACCTGCTGGCTAATTAATCATGATGGACTCCCTCAGTCAATAAGGAAGTGTTTAAGCCTTAAACTTTAAGGAAAACACAGAGTTATGCCATGCTGCCACAGAGAGTGAGAGAACCGTGCTGAGATTCACAGTGAGAGACTGTTTTTCCTCAGAGAAGGGGGGGAGACAGAGAGGCTCCCCAGCTAATGGAAGCTGGTACAGAGGGGTTTCTCTGGGCTCAACGTAGGGGCCGAGTTCCCCAGAGAAGAACAGACGACAGAGACCGTGCTGAAGCGGAAGACGCCTGTTCCAAACCCTGGACTAAACAGATAAGGCAAACGTTTTATTATTATCTGCAGAGACTTTGTATGGAATGTATATGTTTAAAAGCTGACAACCGGCTTAGCTGGCGGCCCTGATAGTAAGGGCCTGAAGAAGTCAGTTAGTTCCCTGACATGGATAGGTATTTATGCTTTTGATTTTTGTCTGGTTTTCTTAAAGGGACGGTGGGCCTGCTAATAAGTTACTTAACCCCTGTAAATAAACCCCACAGTGTTTCCGGCCTTATTTGGGATAAAAGAGACTGCAACGTGGTGTGTGCATCACAATACACACACACAAAAGGGCAACCATGCACAAAATTAGAAAAGATACAAGTAACAAGATTGCTTAGAAGTCCACTTAGCTTACATATACATTCAAGTGCACAGTTAGAGCATTCCTCTGTCCCTCCCTTAATACGCTGGCGAGCCCAATAGTCCCATAGCGTTTTGGGTTGCAACACCCCTTATGAGATGGGTACATGATGGTTGGTCCTGGTCTCTAGTAACATCTACTTTCCTATGTATAGTGTCTAAAGATAAACAGAACTGCAGCAGTTTCACAACTTAAAACCAGTGGTCTAGAGTTATGAATTCCTCAACGAACATCATATCTTTTTACATTACATTACATTGTATCAGTGTAGATTGGACCGTTGACTAAATAATCATAAATGCAGTTCACAAATCTTTTATAATTTAAAAAATGTCTTTCAAATTCCACTCATAAAATTATAGCCCATTCGCCTACATTGAATGCTAATAGGGTTCGGAGTCTACTACTGTGACTTGTTACACACCTGAAAGCAGGTCTGGGCCTCATAATAGAAGAGGTAAGAAGCTCACCACCATGGTTGATTCACCTATTGAATAGTTACCATCTGTTAAATGGAAGTCTTAGTGATAGTGGGATAAATCACTGATGATAACCCAAGCTCTAAATACTACTGGTTGTGTTAAACTGTATATTATGTCTGGAGACATACATGGCAATTAATGAATGAAGGTCAATTGAGATGTTTACAAGAGAAAGGGCATCTTGTTCACCTTCAGAGAGAAAACCTCATGCAAGTTTGGCAATGTATTCATGTACAAATAAAAATGTATGATTAATATAAATGCAAACTCAATGTTCAGGGGAGAAAACCTGTTCGTTACCGCCGCAACCAGCAACAGTACACCAGATACAACTTAACTAGCGCTACAACAAAGCAGAACTCAACATAATTTGGAATTAAGGAGTCTCTAACAGAGGTACTTCTCTCTACATAATCAGGAATAAATAGGTGCTCTATATTTTGACTGTGCAGGCCTCACAAGTGGATGGAGGTCACAATCTGAGTCAAATACAGACTCGAGGGTGGGATTTGGAGATTGCTCCTAGCAAAGCTTTCACAAACACTTTATACGACTGCAAAGTATCAGAGATTAAAACCACACTGCAGCTTATCAGCTGATCTCTGTATTCTATTGGTTGCCCTATTCTGTGGTGCGGAGTGCCAGCACCTACCGGACAGAGATATGTCGTTCTTCCCGGGGAGAACCGAGTCCTTGCCCCTCTACCCCTGAAAACTTGTGGGACCATAACTGGACGGCACAGGGACACAATGCCTAGCGAGGAAGGAGGTGGAGGGGGCGAAGACAACAAAGAGTGGAAGTGGTTGAGGAGGTGGTTCCTGGGGAGGGAGCCCTCATCTGCCTGCAGCAGTTGCCTGATCAGGGGACTGCCTGAGTGAATCGAAGGAGGTGGGGACTGTGATTGGAGACGTGGGTAAGGCTTGGGGGGGGGGGGGGGAGAGGAGGATTGGCATTGGGGGTGGCCAAGACCTGGGTCATACACATGGGGAGGCTGCCTAGAGCGGGATCTACAGGTGAGTCCTGGAGCCTCTGGCCTGCCTGGAATTGTTACAGAGACTTACCCCAAAAGAGCAGAGACCGAGGTAGACATACCTGTAAGAGCTACACAGAGGGCTGAGGGTTCAGCATATACACAAGACCTCTGGAGTCCCAAACACTTCCCTAAGATGTTGTGCCCCATATAGTTTAAAGAAGCTGTGAGGATTCGGGGATCGCGTCCCGTGCGGCGCAGTCCCTCCTCTCTACATACCAGTACTGCAGCGGCTGCTGCCTCCGATCCACACCGCTTTGTGTACAGAGCGCGTGCGCACCCGCTCCTCTACCAGGTCACTGACTTTAGCTCCGCCCCCTCGGCCACGCCACACCTCCGCTGCGCGCATGCATAACGTCGCGCAACGAGCCATAGCTGCGAGTCAAGATTGCTATGGGCCCTTGACTTCCTGCAGCCTATCCCTGCCTCCGCTGGGGCCGCACATCCGCTCCGCCTCCTGCCTCATTGGTCACTTCCTGTATAAGAACCTGCTCAGTGCTCAGTCTCATGGCTGAGCATAACTTTGTGTAGCCTTTGCGTGTGCCTGTCTTGTCCAGCCCAGTCTGCAGTTAACCTCACGTGTACCGACCTGGCTTTGCATTTGGATTCTCTCTGGCTCTTGACCCCTGGCTTACGGATAACGACTACGAGTACCTCTCCAACACCAGACCACAGGCTTACGGACTGCAACTACATGTACCTCTCCAACCCACGGACCCCGGCAAGTATTGGATTAACCCTTTCTACATACCCAGACCCAGCAACGCTACAAACCACCTTCTGGGCCCGCCCCCACTACTGTGGGTGTGTGGCATAGTTTTTCCCACCTCAGTGCCAGGATCTGGACTTGTTTGTGGGCTCGCGCAAGCGTTACAGTATGCTCAGCCTAACAAACATTGACCCCCCTGAGATGGGCCTAACCACAACTGCTTCTACTCTAGTGGGAAACATACCCCAGGAACCACGTCTTCCGACACCCAATCGGTACGCGGATGAACCCCTAGGATGCCGAGGCTTTCTAATCCAATGTGATATCCACTTTTAATAAACCCCTTCTCGCTTCCCTACCGATAGATCTAAAGTGGCTTATATCATTGCATTGCTAACCGGAGATGCATTGGCTTGGGCATCTCCTTTCTGGGAGTTAATGCCTGAAATCACGCAGAACTTTCTTTTTCTTTTTTTTTAAGTTTTAGCAGGTCTTTGACACTCCTGGTCGCGAGGCTACTGCGACCTCTTCTCTTTTCCACATCACCCAGCGCCACCGGACCGTCGCAAAGTACGCTCTTGAATTTCTGACTATTGCAGCGGAAACCGGTTGGAACAACGAGGCTTTAACTGCAGCCTTCTGGCAGGGCCTCTCTGACTCCTTGAAAGATCAATTGGCTGCACGTGTAAGTCCCACTGCCCTGGAAGATCTGATCTCTACATGTATACGGGTGGATCAACGCCTCCAAGAGAGAGTGAACGTCAGACTACACGTACGCCTGTACCTATATCTCTCTCTCCTACTCTCTCTCCTTTTGTTCCAGTTCCTGAAGCACCAAACCCCATGCCGCTGGGTACTCACCAGTTGTCCTTTACAGAAAAGCAGCGCCGGAGGAGCGAGGGGCTATGTCTTTATTGTGGCCTAGCTGGTCAATTGGCGTACCACTGTCCTACGCGTCCGGGAGAACGCCAGCGGCCTATAAGGTATGATGGAATTTCTTTGGTTACCATATCTTTATGTCCTCCTTCCAAGGAAAATATGCCAAAAAGGATCCTTCTGCCTATCATAATGGAGGGTACGGACTTTCATACTTCTGCACTTGCCTTCATCGACTGGGTCTGGAGGAAACTTCGTGGATCAGAATTTTGCTATGAAACACCGGATTCCACTGCTTAGGAAGTCCACTCCCATAGGACTCGAAGCAATAGACGGTCGTCCACTCCAGCCTGCCTTTATCACCATGGAGCCCATGATCTTCACCCTTTCCACCAAGGATGGACACAAGGAACAAATCGCGTTGGACGTCATTCATTCACCATCTGTACAGGTAATCTTGGGCCTCCCCTGGTTACAACTGCACAATCCTGTGATTGACTGGACTGCAATCCATACGTTGGTCTACCCCATGTGCCATTCCTTGTGTTCCCACTTCACTTTCTCTTTCCAGTTTAGAGACTGTGGATCCTTCCAAAGAGTTCCTTCCTGAAGTCTAAAATTAATTTCTTGATGTTTTCGACAAAGTCCGTTCAGAGATTCTTCCTCCACATCGTCCCTTCGATTGCCCCATTGATCTGATCCCTGGTGCCGTTCTGCCTAAAGGCAAGTCTTACCCCTTGTCCCTTCCAGAGTCCCAAGCCATGTCCGAGTATATTCAGGAGAACATAAAAAGGGGCTTTATTAAGAACTCCACCTCTCCTGCTGGGGAAGGGTTCTTCTTTGTAAAAAAAGAAGGATAGATCTCTTCGCTCCTGCATAGATTATAGAGGCTTCAATAAGATAACACAGAAGAACCGTTACCCTTTACCACTCATATCAGAATTGTTTGACCGTCTACAAGGTGCCTCCATTTTTTCCAAACTCGATCTCCGGGGTGCCTACAACCTGATACGCATAAGGGAAGGAGACGAATGGAAAACGGCCTTTAACACCCGCTACGGCCATTCCGAGTACCTAGTAATGCCATTTGGACTCTGTAACGCTCCTGCGGTCTTTCAAGAATTTGTTAATGAGATTGTTCGTGATGTTCTCAATTTATTCGTCATCATATACCTTGATATACTAATTTTTTCTAAATCCTTGCCTGAACATATCCAGCATACCAAGGTAGTACTCTCTCGTCTTCGTCAGAATCATCTGTATGCCAAGATGGAGAAGTGTATGTTTCATCAAAATTCTTCTTCCTTCCTGGGTTATATAATCTCAGAAAAGGGATTTTCCATGGATCCTGAGAAACTAAAGGCGGTATTAGATTGGCCCCAGCCCACGTCGCTTAAAGCCATCCAGCGATTCCTTGGCTTTGCCAAATATCGTACGTTCATCCATAAATTCTCCACACTCCTCCTATTACCTCTCTGACCAAGAAAGATGCTGATCCTTCCTCCTGGCCTCCAGAGGCTTGTCTTGTATTCGAGTCTTTAAAGAAGGCCTTCACCACCGCTCCCATCTTGCATCACCCCGACCCCTCCCTTACACGGAGGTCGATGCTTCGGATATTGGAGCCAGGGCAGTGCTCTCCCAAAGACGTTCTCCTCAAGATCACCTGCATCCATGCGGTTACTTTTCCACTAAATTCTCCCCCGCGGGGATCAACTATGACGTTGGTTAATAGAGAACTTTTGGCTATCAAATTGCACTCCAAGAGTGGAGACACCTTCTTGAAGGTACCGAGAAACCGATTCTTATTCTTACTGACCACAAAAATGTATTGTATATTGAAGGCGCTCGACGCCTGGGTTCCCGTCAAGCTCGCTGGGCTCTCTTTTTCTCAAGATTTAATTATGTAAGCTCTTACATTCCTGGTACAAAGAAATTGAAGGCCGATACTTTGTCTCGTCATTTCATTTCCGAAGACCGATCCGACGACGTTCCAGAGACTATTCTTCCTTCAAAATGTATCATTGCAGCAAATTGCTTCGATATTTTGGACAAAATTCTGGACGCTCAAACTCGGGTTCCGGAAGGCCTGGAGATACCTGAGGGCTGCCTATATGCAGCAACCAAATTCCGTAAAAAAAGTGGGGCCATGCTTCCAGGTCGGCCGGTCATCCTGGGATCAGAAGAACCACCGATTTAATCAGACGTACTTTCTGGTGGCCAGAGATGTTAAACGACATTAAGGAATTTGTTTCATCTTGTTCCATCTGGGCTCGTAATAAGTCCGTTGGAAAAAATCCTTCTGGTCTGCTACGCCCGCTTCCCATTCCAAAACGTCCCTGGTCCCATTTATCAATGGATTTTATTTTGAAGCTGCCCATTTTCAATGGCATGAATACCATCTTGGTCATTGTGGATAGGTTCTCCAAGCAGGCCCATTTCATACTCCTCAAGGGCCTCCCTAACTCTGCAACTCTAACTGAGATCTACATCAAAGAAGTATTTCGTATACATGAGGTTCCTGTTTCAATTGTATCTGACCGTTGATCCCAATTTGTATCGAAGGTTCGGCGAGCTTTTTCTCTAAGACTCAATATCTCGCTTCTTTTTTCTTCAGGGTACCACCCGCAAACTAATGGACAGACTGAAAGGGTAAATCAATCGTTATAACAATATCCAAGATGTTTTGTTTCTGATACACAGGATAATTGGGCTGATCTCTTACCATGGGCCGAGTTCGCACATAATTCTCTTAGGAACGAATCCACCCGAAATCGCCCTTCTTCGTCAATTATGGCTACCACCCTAATTCTCTTCCTATTTCTTCAAATATCTCTGTAGTCCCTGCTGCTGATGCCAGTCAATGTTCTTCAAGAGTCATGGAATAAAATTCGGGAAACCCTCCAGGAATCTGTTCGGAGACAAAAGACCCAGGCGGATCGACATCGTCTAGAGGCGCCCAGGTTTAAGACAGGAGAGAAGGTATGGCTCTCATCAAAGAACATCAGATTAAAGACACCTACCTTAAAATTGGCTCCAGATTCTTGGGACCATTCAAGATCCTGGAACAGGTTAATCCTGTACCGTACCGCCTGGACTTGCCTCCCTCTATGAAGATACCATCGGTATTCCATGTCTCTTTTCTGAAACCTGTCAGAGTTTCAGGTATCCTGATGTTGTTCCCCCTCCTCCCCCTGTGTTGGTGCATGGTCAAGAGGAATTCGAAATTCGCTCCATCATTGACTCAAGAATCTCCAGAGGGAAGGTGCAGTTCCTTGTACACTGGAAGGGTTTCGGTCCTGAAAACGTTCTTGGGTCTCAAGTGACCAGATCCACGCTCCCGGCTTGGTCCGACGGTTCCACGCCAGGTACCCAGACAAGCCATTTATGGATTAGCCGGAGTTCGATCCTCAAGGGGGGGTTCTGTGAGGATTCGGGGATCGCGTCCCGTGCGGCGCGGTCCCTCCTCTCTACATACCAGTACTGCAGCGGCTGCTGCCTCCAGTCCGCCCCCTGCTGGTGCGCGCACCCCCGCTCTGTTTACAGACAGCGCGCGCACCCGCTCCTCTTCTACCAGGTCACGGCCTTTAGCTCCGCCCCCTCGGCCACGCCGCACCTCCGCTGCGCGCGGCGTGCAGTCGCGCAACGAGCCAAGATTGTTATGAGCCCTTGTATTCCTGCAGCCTATCCCTGCCTCCGCTGGAGCCGCGCCTCCGCTCCACCTCCTGCCTCATTGGTCACTTACTGCAAAGAACCTGCTCAGTCTCATTGCTGAGCATAACTTTGTGTAGCCTTTGCGTGTGCCTGTCTTGTCCAGCCCAGTCTTGTCTTGTTCTCTGCAGTTAACCGCTCGGGTACCGACCTGGCTTTGCATTTGAATTCTCTCTGGCTCTTGACCCCTAGCTTACGGATTACAACTACCTCTCCAACACCAGACCACAGGAGTACGGACTGCAACTCTCCAACCCACGGACCCCGACAAGTATTGGATTAACCCTTTCTACATACCCAGACCCAGCAACGCTACAAACCCCCTTCTGGGCCAGCCCCCGCTACTGTGGGTGTGTGGCATAGTCCTTCCCACCTCAGTGCAGGGGTCTGGTCTTATTTGTGGACTCGCGCAAGCGTTACAGAAGCACAGTGTTGACAATAAGAGACGAAAAGATCAGGACATTGTTTCTTTTTTGCAATTTATAGGAAAAAGACACTTGCTAAACAACAAAACAAAGCGCACAACACTCATCGTGAAAAATGTAATAAACAGTGTTTATATATAAGGTGTTTCAAGGTTAAGCATACATCATGAATGATTTAATCAGGCATAGAGAGCCACAATGTGGGGTGTAGTTCTCTTTCCCTTGCAGACACCCCAGGACTCACCGGGCGTACTAACGCCACAAACTGGACATTGAGACTGTGGCAGATACTTCAATGATCCGGTAGTGTGTCTGATTTGCATCTGACCTGAGTTCGTGGAAGGGGGAGTGAAATCTCGGAGTTCCTGGTTGGAGCTGTTGGTAACTGCCACATTGTGGCTCTCTATGCCTGATTAAATCATTCATGATGTACGCTTAACCTTGAAACACCTTATATATAAACACTGTTTATTACATTTTTCACGATGAGTGTTGTGCGCTTTGTTTGTTTTGTTGTTACTAGATCCTAGGGCTGCCCTTTTATCACAGCAGCAGACGCTCATCTACATTGGTATATTTATTTACTTTATACACTTTTATCACGTAGTTGGGTGTATTTGATATTATTATTTTTATCACATCAACACTTTTTTTATTTAGTTAGTATTCTTGTGCGCACTTGTCTGTTTTTTCCTACTTGCTAAACAACTTGTGTTGTGCGAGGGAGTCCTTTAGTATAACCTCCATCAATAATCAAGTGACAAATGCAATACTAATTATCAATGGATGGTCAGGCTCATTCCGTGACATACTCTGGGCCCAAATGTAGGATCGGATGGCAAGAGAATATGATCTTACAGTTACATAGTAGATGAGGTCGAAAAAAACGGAAAAAAAACATATGTCCATCAAGTTCAACCTATGCTAAATATAGACGACAGATACTTTATCCTATAGTTGTACTTGCAGTATATTGATCCAGAGGAAGGCGGAAAAAAAACCCCAGTGAAATATCATCTAATGATATCTCGCAAGGGGAAAAATAAATACCTTCCTGACTCCAAGAATTGTCAATCAGATTAGTCCCTGGATCAACATCCTTCCCATCTTTACTTATTAGGTATATCGTAATATAAAGCGTCAGCGTCCGCTAAGCTCGTGCGACTCACTGCCTGGATCTTAGGACTGATCAGTGGTGGTTGAGATCCCTCAGGATGTGGCAACTCTCTCCGCATGGCCGTTTTAAAAACTTCTCTCACCTTAGTAACTCCTCTCTCAAGTTTATTACCATTGGCTGGTGTCATGCCTTTCATGAGTCACATGCCAAGTGCAGGGGGCAGCATGTGCTGCATGTATTTTACAAGGGGTTACAGTTCTTTAGGAGAAATTATGTTTAATACCCTTGACAGCCTAGGAAGGGCACTAACAAATAACAAGACTTTGATAGAAGGGCTGATACACAACTAATGAAAGAATGTAGCAGGAATAAAGCACCTTTATGAAAAAAAACACAATGCTATTTCAAACAAATTATATTGTATAGGTAACCTTTTCACTGCACTGCACTGCAGTTGCAAACTTCTCTGGCAGCAAGAGGTTAATTAAGCTTATAATCCTGATTTAGCCAGTTTGAATTGTGGGGTTAATATACAATATAGTTCATAAAAAAGGTTCCGCTACACTTTAAATATAACTTTTATTGCTAGTTATTCATCTAGCACTAACGCATAAAATAAACTTACACTTTAAGGAACTGCCATTTTATGAACAGCAGTAACGTAATAATCGAGTTGTGATATGTAGCTAGGGAACATTGTGCAGTTAAATCAAATGACCAGCAGATGGTACCAGGAAACCACTCTATGTTTTTCACAGCACCAAATATTATTATAACAGTCTATTTACGAGCTGGAAACCTCCAATCTGCTGCCAATTCTGTCAAAGGAAGCAAATAGAGCTGTGTTTTTTGTTTGTTTCTTAAGTCCCCCACCACCCCTCCTTTTTATTGTGTTACAGTATAGGAATCAAGGGGTTCCCCAAAGCTTTGCTGCATTATTTTCAACTCTGCAGACACCCACGGTTCCCGAGATACTGGAGTAGTTAAAGTCAGGAAGTAATACCGGTAACTTCACCTTTAAGTTCCATTACAGGTGAATCCGTGAGGGTACTCAGAGCTGAAAACATTGTGTTTAGCTCTGGAGAACACCTGTTTCATGCATGTATGCCTACACTTATATTGCCGACGACGTTCAGGCTGCGCTTATAGTGCCGGCGACGGTCAGGCTGCGCTTATAGTGCCGGCGACGGGCAGGCTACGGTCGCTGGAAAAAATCTAATTGAGGTGACTTCCAGCGATCGCCGTCGCTCCATTGCGTCGCTTTTACTATAAGCGCACGCGCCGGCGACAATGCATTTGTTTTGAAACGATGTCGCTGTCGCCGTCACTATAAGCGCAGCCTTAGGCAGGGTGTACAGTTGTGGGAACAAAAACAAAAAACAAAATGTGAAGTGTGCAAATATAACAATAATAAATATAAAAGTATACACTGTATATGAAACTTAAATATAAAGGGACTACAAGTATAACTATTGCATAAATGTAATATGCAAAAATTAAATAAAACGTGCTCATGTGGTAAATGAGTGCAATGGCAAAGTGAACAAAATAAACATGTGAATATATTGACTGTTAAATCAAATATAAAAATAAATCTACTGAGTGAAGGTGAAAAAAATGAGTGTTAAACACACCCACAAAATATAGTGAAACCGCGCACCCGATTGTGCATATTAACACAATTGTGAAAATGATCTGTTTACATAATAGCTCATAGATCAGTCAGGATGAGCATCAAGAATGTGAACAACACCAATGGTAAAGTATATTGAACATAAGTAGTGAAAAAATGACTAAAGTGTCTAAAGCAGGGGAGCGCAAACTTTTTTCCCTGTGCCCCCCTGCCGGCAGTTCCCCTCTCTCCGCGCCAACCCCCCTCTCTTACCTTTGCTTCGGCGTCATGACGTCACATTGCCATGGCGACGCATGTAAGAAGCCGCCGGAGCCAAGGTAAGTGAGGTTTAGAGGCCATCGCCGCTCCACCGGCACTTCATTTCCGTGCCTTCGGGAAGCGCAGGGGGCCTCTGTAACCCCGCACCCCCCGCAGACAGGCTTGCGCCCCCTAGCCCCCCAGTTTCTGCAACGCTGTTTTAAAGAAGAGTGTCTCAGAGTGTCAACAAAAAAGTGTCACTAATGAAGTGATAACCTTCAATATAAACAAGTCTGCAGCTAGTCAAGATAGATGGCATAACATCCAAGGAGCTAGTAGAAATGAAATAAACACAACTCATTGCAGGGTGGGTGAATATTGCACGTACATGAAACTTGACAATTCAGGCATTACATGTTTGTGACATGTTACCACATTAGAAGCACGCCTGGACCTCCACAACCGAAGACATCCACTGTGATCTGCTCCCAGGACAGTGAGGGCCAGTCCTCCCGTCACATCCGTAGGGGTCCTGGATCTCCCTTCTGGGAGTATGCTTTACCATCACTTGGTGTGTGAGGGATTTCACACACAGTGAGGTTGATTTAATTTTATATATATATATATGTATATATATGTATATATATATATATATATATGTGTGTATATATATATATATATACACACATATATATATATATATACACACACACACACACACACACACACACACACACACACACACACGCACACACATATATAAAAAGGAAAAAAGAGGAGAGAGCGCACGCCCATAGCGTAAAAAAGTTTTAATGACGGGAAGGGGGGAGAGAGGGGGGTAAAAAACGCACTTACAAAAATGCAATAAAATCAAGCATATGTGCGTTTTTTATTATCACATATGCTTGATTTTATTGCATTTTTGTAAGTGCGTTTTTTACCCCCCTCTCTCCCCCCTTCCCCTCATTAAAACTTTTTTACGCTATGGGCGTGCGCTCTCTCCTCTTTTTTCCTTTTTAGATATCTTGTGGACGTGGTTGGTCCACATTGAGAGCTGCCGGAGACCCTGCAGACCAGCACCTATATCATTCATTGGACTATTTGAGGACTGGTTTATCCTTTTTTCATATATTGTTGTTATATGTCTGTATGGGCCTAATTTATGATTTTAGGTCCACATAATTTCATGTATATATATATATATTGCTTATGTAATTGAGGTATTTTTATTATTATTCACATCATTATTGCTTCAGCATATATATTTATATTGGTGTATGTTCCTTAGAGGCGCAGCTTTTTTCTTTGTTATATATATATATATATATATATATACAGTGTTCGACAAACCTATACATTTGCTCGCCCCGGGCGAGTGGATTTAACCCCCGGGCGAGTAAATATTGGCCCAAGCAGCACACGTTTGGTACTAGGTGGCGAGTAGATTTTTTTGTGTGGCGAGTAGATTTTTTGGTGATTTGTCAACCACTGTATATATATATATATATATATATTTTACATGTGTTTATATTTTATTATGTATATACTTCATCCTGGGAGCCCACTTTTGTAATGTGAAATATTTAAAAAAGTTGGGGGTTTTTTTGCCTCTCACTTACACACATACTGTACATATTGTTATGTACAAAAGAGAATAAATCGTGCACCAAGGATTGTGAATGACAATAAATTGTTTGCAGTGTAAAACACAAAAACTAATAACGACGACTATGAAATAAATAAATACATGACCTGAGTGCAGGAAATGACTATTTAGGGAGTTGGCTGCTAAATAAAAAAAAGATGACTCTGCATCTCATGGCAATAAAATAGAAAAAACAAGAAAAGCGCACAACTCATAATGTAGCAAGTAAAATAAAATATATTATACAAATGGTGAGTAACGTACGTACAAGATGATTAACATATATACAGTAAGTATGTCATGCAATAACCAGCATGGTACCACAAGCAAACACGAACTCCCACGGATAAAGATTGTGGGCAGCCACTGGAACAGCAACAGGTTGATCTCCTTCTCCAGATACTTTGTGGGTGAATGATGACCAGGCTCCAGCCAGTGGAGTATAAAATCAAGGTCAGGGGAATCCAGAAGATGGTATGTAGCCACCGCTGAGAAATCGAGAAAAGTCGCTATATTCAGCAGCAAAATAACAGTAAATCAGTACAGCAGCGGGTGAGCGCACAGGTAAATCGCCGGTACACGGCAGGACTCGTGAGGCAAATAGCAGCTCAACACTTCGCCTGTACAGATATCGCCTGCAGGAAATCAGCACAGCAGTGGATAAGCGCACAGATGATTCGCCGATACACCTAGATAGCACCTCTGACTAAACCTCTGGTCTGAAACCAAGACTTTTTCCTGATGAGGTTTAAGGACCTTTATGCCTTTACATGCTTCTTATTATTGAAGTAAATTGTGAGTTTACCATTTTTAACCCATTACATTGCATGTAAAAGAAATATTTTATTGCACCATAGAAGCGTTTTACTTCCATGCATACATACATGTTGGAAAAGTACACTACTGTATATAAAGGGGCCAGAAAAGAAATCAGTACAACTGACAGACAAATAGAGCAATGGAGTGCATACAGTAACTTACACCAAGCTAATTAAACAGATGTGTGGTAAGGGCTCAGGAATTATAAAATACCCACAGGTACATAATGTACAGTGAAAGGTGGGTAATTTCAACCAGATCCCAGATGATGAAAGCCAAGGGCAACAGGGGGATGATATGGTCAGCTGAGTCAATTAATTACCCACCAAGGTGAGGTCAATGAGAGGTAGGGGCAAACCGTAACTGCCAAAACGTAACTCTTGAATGATAAAGGACTATGGTGAAGACTCCAACTGAATAGTACCAACTTATTG
This sequence comes from Ascaphus truei, assembly GCF_040206685.1. Taxonomy (NCBI): domain Eukaryota; kingdom Metazoa; phylum Chordata; class Amphibia; order Anura; family Ascaphidae; genus Ascaphus; species Ascaphus truei. The sequence continues at coordinate 100,820,141 of NC_134490.1, forward strand.
ATAGAATACCTTCTGAAATATGCAAGTGTAATTATACTTCTATAGTAGGGAAGCACAAACTTTTACTGCTGCGCCCCCCTGTCTACCTGCTCTGGAGTTCGTGCCCCCCCTCCTACCTTGCAGCTGCATCAAATGACACTCCGGGGTCATGTCGCGTTGCCATGGAGACGCGTCACAGCGTCTGAATCCCGGTAAGTGTTATTGTTGCAGAGAAGAACGCGGGACCTCTGCAACCGCCCCCCTGGAGGGCACACACCCCCCCCCCCCAGTTTGCACACCCCTGTTCTATAGCAATGAGCAACTTGGGTTTTTAAAAAAAATTCCGGGAGCCTAGCCCATTTCTTCCATTCTGGTTCCATTTACCACAAAGAATCTTTATGTGTAAAGTCCCATGTGGTAACTTAGTGGATGCTGTCGTTTCTGCACACATCAATACAAATTACTAGTCAGTTTTTGCCTTTCATTGGTGTGACAGTTTATTGATTAGCAGAGAGTATTGATTAGAGGCTAAAAATGCATTATATTACAAGTAGTACTTAAGGAAAAAATCCTCCCTATCAAGTTCACCTAAGTCTGCTGGTCAGAAAGCGCATTGCACAGCAAATGCCAATGTCAATTATAGACTATGGGGACATAGCATATGGTACAGCACCCCAAACTCGCCTTAGCAACTAGACACCCTCTATAACTCAATATGCCGCTTAGTCCTCCAATGTAACTACAAACCACATCCCTTGTGAAATGCTCAAAGAACTAGACTGGCCATCACTTGTCTAGGTGCAAAGTTCATCTTTCCTGTCTCACCTTCAAATACTTTCTGGGCAAACTACCCGTCTATCTGAACAAGCTCCTCACCCCTACCACACGCAGCACTTATCACCTAAGATCTGACTCGAAAAGACTGTTCGAGGTCCAAAGGCTCAAAGAATCCGGTCGCTTCTTGTCATACTATGTGCCCTCACAACTGGAACAATCTGCCAGAGACTCTCACAGCCGCCACCGGTCCAAGTTCTTTGAACACTTCAGCTGTCTCACATTTTAATCTTGCCTGTAACTGTTACATATGCACATAACATTATCTTTAACTGTGCATAAAATGTCTTTAAATATAATGTATAACCCTGTTCATTTAATGAAACCATGTATTGCTATAACTGTGCCCAGGACATACTTGAAAACAAGAGGTAACTTAAATGTATTACTTCCTGATAAAATTATTATCTCTCATCAAGGAAGCAGGACTAACCCAGTTCCACATGGAGTCTTTGTAATTGAAAAATCCAAAACGTTCCTACAACGCGGTCAGTTACCAATAGATAGATATACTGTACATCCATACTCCTATTGGAATAAAAATACTAATTTTTACTCCATGGTAAAAATAACAAAAAAAACCCAAAGGTATAACCTCTGAGCAATATGCAGTTGTTGTATGATCCAAAAGGGAAGCATTTTTCATATAATCAAAATTATATAGCATTTTAAAATTTTTTACAAAACAGTCTCCATTTTAAATCTTTCCTCCATCATTTTGTAACGGACAAACGGACAAAAGGGCATATTTAAGCAATACCTTATTTTGCGAACTTTGCAAAATAAAACAAAGTACAGAAAGTACAATACATACTGTTTTGGATCTGACGAAATAATATTGCTGAAATGAAGATACTGTTAATATATTATTGAAATGGACTGGGGGGGGGGGGGGGGTCTCTGGAGAAGGATTGAAAGTGATGTTCAGTTTCCATTTTGTGAAATCTGTTTTCAGTTTCCATTTTGTGTGAAGGAATGTGTGTCTGGTATAGATGAGAGTTTCGTTTCTAAGTAGATTTACGACTGTGCCTACAGTAACGCCCATATTCTTGTGATAGTGAGTACCAGGTACCTATTCATAGCTGTTTTGAGGCCAGTTCTAACCAAGTTTAATGAGCTGTAAAATGATTGGTTTAAGAATGAAGGAGTGGTTAGTATAATCTGCCTAGTAACAGTTTTAGACAAAGGAACCAAAAATGTATAAAAGGTTGCTGTCTGGACACTCCCTGGCAGAGAGTCTTGTAGACTTTTGAATGAGTATGATCATACTATACTATGTATTGAAATAAACTACTTATAATCAACTGAACCCCGTTTGTCAATTTGGAACATTGACAGATCCTACAGATATATAGAGTCTCACTGATATTTAGCCTCAGCAGTATTACAGATTTCAATGGAGTACCAAAGATAAAGAAAATAAATCGGTACTTTTCCATTAAAATACCATGTTTTGTTCCATAACACCCATATCCCTAAAACTTGGCACCTCAGACCAACTCACCTTCTGATTGCACAGCTTTCTTCTCGTGGAGAATGCAGCTGTGTCGTATATCCTTGAATACGGGCAGTGCAAGTCATTAAATTCTTCACTGCGTTCAGTACTTGGTCCTTTTGGGTGCTCACCGACAGCAGCTTACAGATTCCTTCTCGCATCCGAATTTCAAAATCAAGTTTTTCCTGAATGCAGTTGTCCTAGAAATAAACAAGTATAGCCATTTACAGTCATATGCTAGATAAAGTAATATATAAAATGCTAATATCAGGCATTATATGTCCTAATAAATTAATGTCAAAATAGTAGAATTATGGCTATCTACACTTGTATTAATAAAAGTGATCCGTGAGCGCTCATAGGTCATCTCTAAAACTAAAAAAGGAATAATCCTTGGAGATTATGAATTGACCTATTGTTGTTTTGGAAAAAAAACCTGTGAGTACCCACCACTTACTGAGTAAATATAGTTGTCTTCATGGCAGCACCCAGCTTGTTGGTAATAAGCGAGTGTAATCTTCCCCAATTTGTTGAAACTATTCTTGTATAAATATGAAAATTAGGAAATGGACAATTCACAATTTATTTTTTGCTAATGGTTCAGTGCTTCCTTCTAGAGATCATTGACTATACTTGCATAGTAACAAACACCACTATGCATGTATAAACACCACTATGCATGTATAAACATCACTATGCAAGTATAAACACCACTATGCAAGTATAAACACCACTATGCATGTATAAACACCACTATGCATGTATAAACACCACTATGCAAGTATAAACACCACTATGCAAGTATAAACACCACTATGCAAGTATAAACACCACTATGCATGTATAAACACCACTATGCAAGTATAAACACCACTATGCAAGTATAAACACCACTATGCAAGTATAAACACCACTATGCAAGTATAAACACCACTATGCAAGTATAAACACCACTATGCAAGTATAAACAACACTGATGAGGTTTACATTTAAAAACGAAGGATTGAAATTACATATGAATTTTTAAAAAAGGTACAATCACAACAACAAAAGCTTGAGAAAACTATAAAATCAGTTATTTATCACTTAAACAGCATTACCTGCTGTCCATGAAACATACGTTATTTAAGGTGTGTGACTAAGCAAAAAAGAAAGTAATTTAAATAAATTGTTGCATTGATTTTATTACATATTAGAACATTAACAACACTAAACAACAATCACACGCTTATTTATGGACATACCACCACCAAATGTTTCGGTCCCATGATTGGACCTTCCTCTCGAGACCAAAACAGTGGTGATAGAAGGTCCTAAAATGTATGATCCATTTAGTTGTGTGCTGCCAATTTTGTGGTAAATTATTTACACAAGGATTAGGCAGACCATTGGTTTTCTACATCATCCCAATATTATCATTCATACATACATACATACATACATACAGTACTACTAGGATCTGACTAATATCTGATTTATCTCAGTGTGTGTGTATACACTATATGTATATCTATATGACACTGGATCGAACTGAAAACTTACAATAGTTGCTGTCTAGTGTTAGTCAGGGCGACTTTTTTCTTTTTAAATAGGTTTGAAACAGGGGATCTCCGGAGAGGACTGCATTAATTTCCACTCTGGGGACCCCCTGCATCCCAAGATACTTACCTCGGAAGGGGGGGGGGGTCTTAGCAGGCCAGACGGGGCTATCACTATGGCGACTTAACTCTCCCGCATTCTGCAGGCAGATGGGAAGTCATGACGTCATCATATGCGGCTTCCCATTGGCCCACAGGACCTCTAAAACTGCACAGATACTGGCACCCCTATCGAAGGTATCTCGGGAAGCAGGGGGCCCCGGAGCTAAAATTAACATGTTCAACTCTGGCAACACCCTGCTTCAAACTTTGTGTGTCAGGAGGGGTGTGTGGTTAGCAACGCTCTGCATGGATTGGCCGACACCTGGTGTAAAATACCATGACATCCCCAGGTCTACTGGTAGACTGCAGACGCCGCTGCAGAGAAGGGAGATCATGACAAGCAGCAGCATTAAGCAGGCGCCAGGACTGGATTTTTAGGCGCCTGGTATTTTTCCTCCACGATAAATATGTATATAATATACACATTCATATAGTAATACATTTGTCACGCCTAAAAAAGGAAAGTTAAGAACTGCAAAGATTTTAAATGTTGTACCTTTCTGTATGAGACACATGTACATATGTGTATAATATACGTATATATTTTGTCACACGCAGCACGAGTTTGTGAGCGTTGAAACCCGTATGACTGCGTGCTACATCACCAAGTCTTCATGAGCTGCTGTGCTCCAAGACAATAGTGCCACTATCAGTAGCAAACAAACTATCATCATTTCCGATTTGCTTGGATACATTATTAACTTTTGTATCACTTTTCCCTGGACGGCTTGGGGCTACGTTTACCTGCTTTTTGACTCCCAGTCTCCGGACCATCAAGCGGGATGCCAGCCCTCCATAATGGGACCATAGAAGATTGCTACAGTGGAAGCACTGAATGCTAGGTGATAATGGCAAAAAGAAGGGTTGCAGACCTGCCTAAGATATGTGAATCTGCTCACAAGTTATATTTTATATGATTATAGATAAAAAATACACATTGAGATCAGCTTTCAGAACAGCTGAGACAGGGCAGGGGATTGGTTTGAATTAAGTAAAAGCTCTGAGACATGGCAGGGGATTGGTCAAAAAGTATCAGCCACGGTTTGACTCCTCCCCCTCCCGAGCTGACTGAGATTTTCTGAGCAGATTTAGTTAAATTGAGGGGGGGAGAGAGACTGCAGTTTGTGTAAGTGTAGAGCTGATGTGTGTGTGTATAGAGCTCCAGTGTGTGTGTGTCAGTAGCAGTGTTTATGGGTGTAGCATGTGTGTGTAGCAGCAGAGTTTGTGTGTGTGTAGAGCTGCTGTGTGTGTAGAGGTCCTTTGTAGTGAGTGTAGAGGAGGTGCTGTGTATCTAGAACTCGTGTGTGTGTGTGTGTGTGTGCGTGTGCGTGTGCGTGTGCGTGTGCGTGTGCGTGTGTGTGTGTGTGTGTGTGTGTGTGTGTAGGCACTGTGTTATGTGTGGTATGCTGTTTTGTGTGTGTAGCAGCAGTTTGTGTGTGTGTGTGTGTGTGTTTGTGTGTGTATACACAGAGGGGGCGGCAGTATGTGGATATAGATATCTGCAGTGTAAGTATATAGAGGTGGTTTCATGTATTTACCATTTTATTAGAATAAAAAAATCTATTTAACAATACAAACAAAAGTGTCTATAATTTATGAAATAAGCCTACATTTAGCCTATAATAGTAATAATCCCCTCAGACCAGGGCATTACTGGCCAATAATGCCCTAGCTGGGTTAAAGTCCCTCGGCTTCACCTCGGGCCTTCAACTCTTCCAGCCAGGGCACTATTGGGCAGTAATGCCCTGTTCTTCAGGGATTATTACTTAATTAATTTCTGCTCTGCATCCCTTTTTCTGCCTCTTTCCATACAAGGCATTATTAATTTACCCCCCCCCCCCCCCCACATATGCCACTTACCCACAGATCCCCTCATGTGTTATTGTTTGTTTTAAAATAAAAGAACATAAAGAAGGACTCAGTGTGCATCTAAAAGGGAGACAGTTAACCTGCCTGACCCTACTCCTTTGTTACAAGGGGCTAGAGGGCCAGAGCAGAGTTTATGCATTTACATCCGTTTTATATGAGATAGGTCACTATGTTCTGAGTGGCATTGATTAATGAGGTTGCCATGAATATTCTGTATTGACCCAATAGCATGCTTATATCACTCAAACTTTGGACTCAATTAAGACAGTTGCCTATAAATAGTTAGATATGCATAGGTAGGATAGGATTCCAGAAGAAGCTGTAGCGGAACACGTAGAATCCCACCCACTTGTGCATTGACCGAGACGGAATCGTCCTGGCAACCGGAGGAGTCGCATCAAACCACTTCCACCCACACTTGCGACGTCAACGGAAATTACAGGGGAATGCAGAAGAGATACGCATACCGGCAACAGAGATGCCAGGACACAGCACTTGTACAAAGAATGTTCCTCATATTTAACACGTGAGTGTATTTTTACCCTTTTGTGCCTATCCGAATACAATTTAGATTTACAACACCATGATAGTATCTTTCTTCAATAAGAAAAACGGGAAGACCACTGCACCATTCCTGTGAGACATATACAGAGACACCTTGCAGCATTGCTCCAGTCAAAGAGATAATGAGTCTCTGATATGGCATATCTCCAAGGAGAAATTTGAAAGTGGAATTGATTTGCATTCACTCATCAAATGTTACCATTATATTGGTTGCACTATTGTATTCTTTCATCTTTTCATATTCACATACTCCTGCGCTCCCCTCACGTGGAAGACAATCCAGTGTCTGAGCCATAATGCTCTTCTTTCCATTAGCACATATGTCACTGACCTGGCTGCTAACCTTACTGCGTCAAGAGAAGCTTCAGAAATGTAGTCCGCTGCCCACATGATATCTGATAAAGCTTTTAGAATGGAATTTCGCTTGGCTCCTCTCTAATGCCTCCTCAATATTAGAGATCCATATGAGCATCACCCTTAATATATAATGTCGATATTGCAGGCTTGCATGCTGTGCCAGCTGCCAAATATGATCTCCTCAGGACACGGTCCATATTTCTATCCATCATATCCGAGTGATGCTGCATCTTCAACCGGTATGGTTACTTTCTGGTCACTCTAGAAATTGGTGCATCAATTTTTGGGCTTACTCCCCAAAATTCACATCCTTTTGTCCAAAAGGATACATCTTGTTGAATTTCTTGAGGATATTCAGTTTATCAGGTTGCAACCATTCCGCTTGTATCGTATCTTGCTCTTGGGAATCACAGTACTCTGCCTCCGATATCTGCTGATATAATACCTCCGATTAATCCAAAAGGAGTCTCTCACTATATCAAAGCTGGTTGAGATCTTGATCTCTTTTCAGTTGGTTTAGCTGCATTTTGCACTGCTGATTCTACCGAGTTACTGTATCTTTCATCCATGACAGAAAAATATTCATTGGTTAATTTGAATCTCCAGCTGCTGCCTTAAGGCAAATCTCCACAAAGCCTCTTGGCTTCTAAGGCGCATTCCATAGTGCCGGGCGCGCGCGGAATTTTAGTTGGCTGACGTTAGTCAGCTTTTCTATAATGGCGCCGCGCGCGCACGGCAAGTAGAGTAGAACCGGCCGACAGGGGGAAAGAAAAAATAAAAGAAATCGCGCCGCTACCGCCGCTGAAAATGTAAGTGTATGTGTGTATGTGTGTATGTGTGTATGTGTATGTGTGTATGTGTGTATAACGTATGAAAAAAATTATTGCAGGTTTTATTTATTTATTTTAAAAACACACACACACACACACACACACACACACTATATACACAAAACGTGTGCGGCACCGCACAGGCACGCGCGCACAGCCGCACACACTATATAACAGCCCTAAATATGGTTTCTCACATGCTGCACACCATTTAGTTTTGTTAGAAACTTTATTTTTTTGATGCAGAGACTCCATTGCCACATTAGAGGTTCCTTCTTCTGATTGTATAACCGTGGCACTCAAGTGACAAAACATGCATTAGTTGCATAAAAGTCAACATCTCCTTCATCTCTCTACTAAACGAAGGACTCACGCAGTTTTAGTAAGCGACCTTTTGCTTGCAACAGTTTCCATACTCCTTTTAGCTGATTTGCCGCTCTCTCTGCGCAGCGTTCCATGCTGCAGAGTCCTTTATTTTATTTGAGTCTGTCGCTCCGTCGCCTCTGACATCGGCAGCTTAACCAATTGGATTGCTTTGCTTCTCGTGCACGCGCCTGTGTGTGGGAGCGCACGGGCGCACACCTTGGATGCCATTCCGTAATTTCTCCGCCCACTCCGCTGCGTTCTCAGACGCTTCTGCGGTTCAAGAACACGGGCCTCCGATTTGCTCTACAGACAGTGCTGCCTTGTCCGCTGCGTTCTAAAGACGCTTCTACCCGCTCGCACGGGCCTCCGCCTTGCAACCACCACGGTGCGACTGGCGGAGCTGCAGGAGGGGAGAGGCTGAGAACCCCCTGGAATTGACTGCACTAGTTAGTCTGGCGAGTCCTATTAGAAAATAAAAAAACACTACTCCTAGCTGTGGGACAGGAAAAAGACTATCTGCAGGTAGTAGGAGGGGCCTTTTCTGGACTACATGCAAGAATTCAATTTCCTGTCCTACTCTGCTAAGAATAGACTTAACCCCTACGGTGCCCACTGCCATGGGGGAACAGGAAAATAAGTTCATTTCACACATCGCAACCAGATGTTTAGTAGCGGGTCTAGGTAAGAAAAATAAAATACCAACAATTCCCAATATTAGGAATAAAGTATGGATTATATGTCAGATGGAGAAATTGATCAGCTTCCTGAACAACACATGCCATAAGTTTCAGAAAGTCTGGCTCCCCATTATTTCCCATACAGATAGCCCACATGTGGACACAGGTTCTTTGCTCCTGTAATCATATATGCCCGTGGGTGCTTTCCATGCTCCGTTCCCAGGTATACGGTGTACAGCGTACTAAACTGGTTGCCGGACGCTGTATTTCGAATCCCCTGGGGGTTTTCCGATTTGCAAGCTGTATGAAAGACATTATGTTATATATAAATATATATATATCGCTATATATCACAGCAAAAAGAATTATGATTATAAAACAAAAACGGGAGGCCATAGGAGTATACAGATCGTTAGATATTGCCCACATTCACACGCTTGTCTGTGTTGCTGTGGCACTCCCTTCCCCATTCTCCCCCCCCCCCCTATTCTCATTTCTGTACACCCCTCCCCCCCTTCCCATTACTGTGATAGTTTGTGTACACTTTTCTTTGGAAAAATCAATTTAAAAAAATCTAAGTTGAAAGGGAAAAAAAAAAGTGCATTTCTGATCTTAATGTAATACAAGGCGTAATACGCACTCCGAATAGGATAAGTGTCAATTGTTTTGAAATTCTACCATATCAAACTATTCCGTATATCTATTACAGTGTTATTATATACAGGTAGTCCTCGTTATCCAACAGAATCTGTTCTGGAAGAAGCGCTGGATAGTGAAACTGTTGTAAAGCGAGTCCCATGTTTATCAGTGGCGGTGAGCGTTGGACAAAGTGAAACGTTGGATAGCGAGGACTACCTGTACAGTGATTAAAGGCTCCGCTTAGAACTATACAGTGTTCACCAACAAAAAGGTTGCATCGCCCTTTAGTATTCTCTACTGCCAATGAACACAGAGCAGAGATGCAGAAGCCAAGAAATGTGGCCAATTACTTAATCACAGCTAAATCCAAGGGTCACTTCTCCCAAATAATTATTCTGGATCGCTCGGCTGCCTTCGACATGGTTGATACCCCCTTCCGCTTATCCTGAACATGGTCCACTACACTGGTCTGTGAAACAGCATTCTCCTGGCTCACATCATAGTGTACATTTTCAACCATTCCTTCAGTGTTTCCTTCTCTGGTGTCTGCTCTTCACTCGTTCTATTGGGGTCCCACAAGACTCTGCCAATGGCCCTCTGATCTTCTCACTCTCCACCTCTTCTCTGTGTGAACCAATACAATCTTTTGGCTTTCAGTATCATCTCTATGCCGATGACACCCACATTTCTCTGCTCCCCTGACCTCTCCACTGTCCTGTGTCTCCAACAGTCTCTGCAAACTCCTCCTGGATGTGTTACCGTTAACTAAAACTTAACATGTCTAAAACAGAATCAATACTATTTCTCCACTCTACTGCCACTGCTGTACCCAGACTTACTCACACCCACTTCAAGCCCGCTATGTAGGGGTAATCTTTGACTCTGATCCCTTCTTCATTCCTCAAAGTCCTACCGTCTCCACCTTCAAAATATCGCCAAAGATACACCCTTTTCTCACTCATGAACTAAAATCCTAATTCACTCACTCCTCGTCGTCGTCGTCGTCGTCCACCTGAGTACTACAACCTTATTTTAGCTGGTATAACCCTTGTCCACCTATCCCAACTTCAATCCATCTGAAATGCTGCTGGCCGCCTCATCTATCTCAAATCACTGCTCCACTGCACATATCCCTACACTGACTTGCCATATCCTCTAGAATCAAATTTAAAACTTCAACTTACAATCCAGCTCCTTTTATAGTTTACCTGCACCTCCAATGGCATTGGGAGCGATGCACCGTCAATTCTAGTGTGCACATGCGCTGCTCCGTCCACATGTGCCACTGAATAATGGAGGGGTAGGCAAGCATAAAGGCCCTCATGGCATTTCAGGGAATCAGTGCCTAAACCCCCCCCCCCCCGGCAGGACTCTGGAGGGTTGCGGATTGCAGGGACTTCAAGGAGAGAGGGAGGCAAGAACTCCCCTTGGCTTAACGGCAAGCCACAAAAAGAACTACCTAAAAACAAGCTAAACCCCTAACCTTAACAGGACAAAAAAAAGGGGGGTGAGGAGCAGTGGCTATATGTTGGGCCTCCTACAGGTGTAAATCTTTAACTTTCCTATCCCAGCTAGAAGGTGGGACTTAACCCATTGATGTTCACTGCCATTGAGGAGATGCTCAGGTTTACTCGTCTTGCTTTTGGGTAAAAATCACTGGATTTTGAATTGTCCACATTAAAACGATTTGCATTGGTAAGTCAGCTGATGTTTTCACCTAGGCCCCGTCCGAAACTAATATATATATATATCTGCAGAAGCATTCACCACCAGGCACATTTTTCACATTTGTTTGGACACCCGAGCGTACTCCATGATGCTTTCAATTATACTTTACATGTAGAATCTACAAAAACTACCCCAAATTGATTTAGTTAGAAAGTGTATATAGAATATAAAGAAGATTTACAGAGAAAAACAGATTAGTCTCAGTTGCACGAGTATTCAACCCCTTTGCTACTGAAGCCCAAAATCAGCTCAGGTGCAAATTAATTGTTTGAAACGTCACAAAATAAGTGAAATGGTTTCAGCCAGTGTGTAATCAAAGTGGTTTAACTTGTAGATCAGGTTTTCCCAAACTTTTTTTTCCGTGACCCGGTTATTTTTGAACTTCTCCTTCGTGACCCACTAAAAATTTTATCGCCTATACTGGCCTATAGGGCCTGCACAGACACACACACAGCCACTGATACACACAGACACACACACACAGCCACTGACACACGCAGCCACTGACACACACACGCAGCCACTGACACACACACACGCAGCCACACAGAGACACTGCTACACACACACACACACTGATACACACACAGAGACACTGCTACACACACACACAGACACTGATACACACACACTGATACACACAGACACTGATACACACACACACACTGATACAGATACACACACAAACACACACACTGATACAGATACACACACACAGCCACTGATACACACACACACACACTCGCTCTCCCCTATACGCACACAGACACAAACAGTGAATTACAGGCAATGACGGATGTGAGTAACTGGAGGGGGGGGGCAGGGACTGGGTGGGTGGGAGTAGGGGGGGACTGGGTGGGTGGGAGTAGGGGGGGACTGGGTGGGTGGGAGGAGGGGGGGGACTGGGTGGGTGGGAGACTGGGTGGGAGGGGGGACTGGGTGGGTGGGGGAAGGGGGACTGGGTGGGGGGACTGGGTGGGAGGGAGGGGGGACTGGGAGGGGGGACTGGGACACTTGGGTGGGAGGCAGTGACTGGGTGGGTGTGTGGGAGATGGTGGGTGAGTGACTGGGTGGGTGGGAGACAGTGGGTGGGTGACAGTGACTGGGTGGGTGACAGTGACAGGGTGGGTGGGTGACAGGGTGGGTGACAGTGACTGGGTGGGTGGGTGACAGTGACTGGGTGACAGTGACTGGGTGGGTGGGTGACAGTGACTGGGTGGGTGGGTGACAGTGACTGGGTGGGTTGACAGTGACATTGGGTGACAGTAACTGGGTGGGTGGGTGACAGTGACTGGGTGGGTGACAGTGACTGGGTGGTGTGACTCACCTTGCCGCCGGACGCTTTCCCCTGCTGCCCCCGATATCCCCTGCTGCCCCCGATATCCCCTGCTGCCCGGGACAGGAGGTGGGCTTGGGGGCACGGGAGGTGGGCTCGGGAGGGGGTGCCACGGGAGGTGAGCTCGGGAGGGGGTGGCACGGGAGGTGAGCTCGGGAGGGGTGGCACGGGAGGTGGGCTCGGGAGGGGGTGGCACGGGAGGTGGGCTCGGGAGGGGGTGCCACGGGAGGTGAGCTCGGGAGGGGGTGGCACGGGAGGTGAGCTCGGGTGGGGGTGCCACGGGAGGTGAGCTCGGAAGGGGGTGCCACGGGAGGTGAGCTCTGGAAGCGGGTCGCGGGAGGAAGCAGGCCGCAGAGGAGCTGGTACTTCCTCCTCCGTGCCACGTTGGGAGCGGGGGGGAGGAAGGGAGCGGGCTCTGCTTGCCCTGCGCATGCGCGCGGGACGAATCGCTGCCATTTTTTTTAACTCGAGCGGGGGGGGGGGGGGAGCGGGGGGGGGGGGGCGGGGTTTAGACACTGCGCGGCCAGCCTCGCTGCGACTCGGCAATTTTGATGCCGTGGCCCGGTGCCGGGTCGCGACCCACCATTTGGGAAACGCTGTTGTAGATAATTTCCCTCTATGAGCAGTCTGCACTGTTGGTTTCTTCTGTTGTGTGCTTCCCTCACAGACTTTAAATCCATTATCCTGGAGTGTATGAGCTCCCATCTGGATGCAGAATCAGTTGCAATCCAGGATTGAGGTAGTTCTTTTCCCACTACAAAGGCTGGTAGTTATACCAAATAAAAGGACAATTGTGATTGTCTGGACATTTTTATTTCCATGCATTTCTATATATGAGCCTGTTTCAATATCCCCCGTTTATAAATCTTTGCAGAATTTATTGTTAATGACCTACCGTCTAGCTGATAATACCATATAATATCAGAGCAACATACTGTTGCTTTCTTTTATCTGAGCAACATACTGTACAGACACAAAAGTATACAAGCTGTGGACAGTGCAGAGGATCAGTGTGCACAGTAAAGCGGCGATCATGCGCGTGACGCGCGCCTTTAGCAGCAGCGATTTGTGGCCTGCGTAGACGCGACAGGGAGGCGTGGCCGTGATGTCACAGAGCTAGCTCGCCCTCATTGTTTCGCACGGCAGAAACAAATGTATTTGTTTTTTTGGGGATCCTGCGCTTCTCATCGCACACTCTAAGGACAGCCTCATAGAGGCCTTGCATTTTGATTGCGCCGTGCGCGGTCGTGATAAGTATGGACACGGCCTAATACAGCAGGACTACAACTCCCAGAAGCCCGTGCATAGATAAGATTATATGCCTGTGTAACATGTTACGTGTCATATATAAAGTGTCCCAGGAATAAATACTGGAGTTGGAATTAGAGGTGAAGAATACAAGATCTGGTCTCTGAACAACAACTGTGAGAACGTGACTTTCTAAATGCTCTGATATCTTGTACTCTTCCTATCCTCCAATAGCTGGGAAGCCTGTCCTCCCGCAGCTCACTATGCCCTCCCTACTGCTTTTTCTGTTTCATCACTCCTTTGTAAACGTTTCTCTTCTCTCCAACTTCCCCACTTCCTTCCTGGCGAGGCAGGGAGCGGGCGTGCTGGCGCTCGTGCGCCCTGCTCGGCCGGGTGATTCGTGGCCGGCTAGGTGCGCGTTCGTCTGGGGGCGAAGCCACGACATCACGGAGCTGGTTCACCGTCATTGGGCGAACCGCTCACGTGACGCGCTTGCGAGCGGCAAAATCAAATTTGCTTGCTCTGCAAGCAGCTAAGCGCCGAGCAGGCGCTCACGCTGGCCACACACATTGCCTCAATGTGTTTCATAGCGGCCAGCGTGAGTGCACGAGCCCGCCCGCTCAGCACCACCCTGGCCGAGGCCTTAGATTGTAAACTCTCCGGGGCAGGGATTTCCTTTCCTTTTGTCTGAATTTGCTGCGCTTATTGCATTATTATAATTCCCCGTACTGTACTCTTTGTGAAGCACAGAGTACACTTTTGGTGCTCTCTCTCTCAGGAGATATGAGATTGGATGTTGGAGCAGGGCAGTCAGTTTTGAAAGGCACAGAAAGTTCAACTGCCATTCCAGAGAGAGGCAGCTAGTGACAGTCTGAGACGAGACACAGATATAGATAGAGAGAAGCAGAAACATCTCCTACACACAAGGAAAAAAAAGTGACTTAGGCTGTGATTATACCAGAAATCGCCTGTGGTGACTCCTAGGGACACCAAGCGGCGCAAAAACAAGTGTTCTACATCCCTGAAAACTGCCTATAACAAATGCATCCCTTCGCTGTCTTCCCACTATCTCCTCCCCACTCGCTACTGCAAAGCAGGAGACAGTTCAGGAGACAGGCAAATTTGTTTTCAAGTAGTGACAGCCACGTCACATGATGCAGCCGCCCAATCACAGTGAAGTTCAGTGCACCAATCATGTTCCTCCAAAATCTAACCAATGAAAATCCTAGAAAAAATTGACCTCAGGATTTCACACAAAATACAGTTTTCCATTATTAAAAAGCCATACAGTAGGGCCCCGCTCATACGGCGGGTTCCGTTCCAGGCTGCCGCTGTAAAGCGGAAATCGCCGTAAAGCGGGGCCCTACTGTACTGTATTGTACCTTTGAAAATTGAGATACAGAGCTGTAACCCGACTGTTTCGCTGACAAATGGCATCTGACAAGGAGTTGCGCACGCGCTAAACCTGCTGCTTAGTGACAGCCGGATACTCAGCTGCTGAGCGCGTCATGCCGAAAATCACCTGAAAAACGGAACAAGCGCCGAACATAAAGAATATGGGTATACATTGGGAAACGCTGTATGAACGGAACGCTGTAAAGCGGGGCCCTACTGTATATACCTTGAAGAACACACCATGCGCATTGAAGAACATAGATAATTATTGACTGACTTAAAAAATTTTTTTAAAGTAATTCATTTACATTAATTATTTTATTAATAATCAAATCACTATTATGGACAAATTTTCAATGGAAGAATTTGTTGGGTTGGTGTAGGAAAGGCAGGCGTTGTGGTATAGGCAATGATATCTGCAGTCGCTTGCTTGTGCACATGTAGCTCTGCAGCGTCGCTACTTATGAAGCCACAGGAGAGCGTGGCTGCACTGATGCCCTTGGTATAATCACAGCCTTATACAGAAAAGAGGCCTCAGTAAAGACAGCGACCGGATACCGACATACGGGAGGCCTTTCCTGCAATTATTTGGTATCCTTTTGTGATTTATACACATACACCTCAAAACGGGTCACCCTTAACAGGCTTGCAACGCGACAACACACCATTTTGGTAAGAGCTCCAACACAATGCTAGCAATAAAATTAGCCTAAGGGGCTTCTATATTGGACCCGTGGGACTTTGAAAACACAGCTACATTCAACCTGAACCCCTTCAGTCTACATCTACGTCCCCCCAAAGGTGGGATATTTGTCATATCTCGACAAATGCCTTTTGCCCGCTGTCATGGCAACGCGGCATCATTTGATATAGAGATATAGATATTTCCACCCGCTCAACCCGAGCCGTATTCAGGGTGCACCAGGGTAATTAGTAAATCGATAGCAACATAATAGGTGTTTCTCTCCACAGACAGAGGAACTAGAATACCCAAATTGTGTGTACTCTGGATAACCAAAATAGTTTATTTATTCTTTTGTATGTGGGAGTAGTAAGCAAGATCTGTATCAAGATATCCCCACAGTGTGATGCTAGTAATTAAATATAAGTAATATCTCTTAGAGAAAAACGAACAGTAATCTGGTTCAAGGTAAAAACTAGAAACTAATATTACAAACAAAATCTCACCAAATTAGTGCGAGTGAGAGAGTGAGAGAGTGAGAGAGTGAGAGAGTGAGAGAGTGAGAGAGAGAGAGTGAGAGAGTGAGAAAGTGAGAGAGATATCGTTTTCCTTGTTCTAAAGGTTGTAGGGGGGGTGCCCCAAGGACCACAAGGTATGATGGAAGAAGAAAGAGGGAAAGAGACAAGGGGAAGGGGGGGGGGGGGCAGGGAGGGGGAGGGATAAGGGTGGGAGAGGGGGAGTCGTCCCTCTCTCACCCCATCCGGCCAGACCCTCACATCCACATCTAAGGGCTCTTCCTGCGTTACTGTTTCTTAGGGGGGGGATTTTTGGTTTGATTTAGCGAGTTAGCCAGGGCTCCCAATTTTTATAAAAACTTTCTGTCGAGCTATTAAGGAAGGCCGTGAGTTTTTCCATTATCATGACCTCGTTGAGTCTTTTCTTCACCATTTGTTTTTTGGGGGGCGTTACCTTCTTCCATGAGGACGCAACTGCACATCTTGCTGCCGTGAGAATGAAGGAGATTAATTTCCATACTGGGCGATCGATTTCCTCTATCGGTCTGCCCAGTAAGAAGGTCAGTGGATCAATGGGAATTGTGAGGCCCGTGACCTCTTTTATTAAATCTTGTATTATAAGCCAATATTTCTGAATCTCTGGACATTGCCACCAGATGTGGGCCATGTCCCCTCTATGTCCACAGCCTCTCCAACATAAATCCGAGGCCAGAGGGTAGATTTGTTTTAGTCTCACTGGGGTAAGATACCAGTGATACATTATTTTATAAATATTTTCCTTCACTGTGGTATATATGGAAGTTCCTGAGGCCGAGTCCCATATTTCTTCCCAGTCCTCTCTGTCAATAACCATGTTCAATTCCGCTGCCCATTTGAGCATATAATCGTGCGCGGTGGGATTTGCTGTATTCTCCATTCCTGCATAAATTTGTGTTACTAGACCTTTTTGATGTGACCCTTCTTGGCACAGTTTCTCAAATTTTGTGAGGGGGAAATTTCAACGTTGGGGACAGTTTTTGTAGAAAGTGCCGAATTTGGAGAAATTTGAATGTTTCTAGTTGGGGCGCGTTGAGTTTGGTGCCTTAACAATGCCTAATAAAAATGTTTGGAAAAAAAAAAATTCCTGGGTTGCTTTTGCAGTATGTTTTGGCTCATTGTCCATCTGTAAAGTGAAGTGCCGTCCAATTAACTTTGCTAAATTTGGCTGAATCTGAGCAGACAATATATGCCTATACACTTCAGAATTCATCCGGCTGCTTCTGTCTTCTGTCACATCATCAATAAACACTAGTGACCCAGTGCCATTGTAAGCCATGCATGCCCATGCCATCACACTGCCTCCACCGTGTTTACAGATGATGTGGTATGCTTCGGATCATGAGCCGTTCCTAGCCTTCTCCACACTTTTTTCTTCCCATCATTCTGGTACAGGTTGATCTTAGTTTCATCTGTCCAGAACTGGGCTGGCTTTTTTAGATATTGTTTGGCAAAGTCTAATCTGGCCTTTCTATTATTAAGACTTATGAATGGTTTGCACCTTGTGGTGAACCCTCTGTATTTGCTCTCGTGAAGTCTTCTCTTTATGGTAGACTTGGATAATGATATGCCTACCTCATGGAGAGTGTTCTTCACTTGGCTGACTGTTGTGAAGGGGTTTTTCTTTACCATGGAAAGGATCCTACGATCATCCACCACTGTTGTCTTCCGTGGACGTCCAGGCCTTTTTGTGTTGCAGACCTCACCAGTGCGTTTTTTTTTTTCTCAGAATGTATCAAGCTGTTGATTTGGCCACTCCTAATTTTCCTGATATCTCTCTGATGGATTTTCTTTCTTTTTTGCAGCCTAAGGATGCCCTGTTTCACTTGCATTAAGCGTTTCTTTGACCGCATGTTGTGGGTTCACAGCAACAGCTTCCAAATGCAAATGCCACACCTGGAATCAACTCCAGACCTTTTACCTGCTTAATTGATGATGAAATAATGAATGAATAGCCCACACCTGCCCATGAAACAGCTTTTGAGTCAATTGTCCAATTACTTTTGGTCCCTTGAAAAAGAGGAGGCTACATATTAAAGAGATGTAATTCCTAAACCCTTTCTCCAATTTGGATGTGAATACCCTCAAATTAAAGCCGATAGACTGCACTTTAAGCCCATACTCATTATTTAACGGCAACTTGGATTTATTTTGGTACACAGCCAAAATAACAAAACTTGTATCAGTGTCCACTTATTTCCGGACCTAACTGTATACACACACACACACACACACACACACACACACACACACACACACACACACGGTCCCCTGTTTGTCACCTTACCTTACCATAGGCAGCGGAGGATGGGAAGAGTGCGGGGGGGGGGGTGCATAGGCTACGGCCCCAGTGCCTCCGTTGCTCGCGCGCCCGCGAGACTGGCGGCACGTGCAGCCGATTCCCTGGTCTGCAGTGAGCTGCAGAGGGAAAGACAAGGGGGGGGCGTGGCAGGGGAGTGACGGGGGCGCAGCCATGACGTCACCCGGCACGTTCGCCCTCATTGGCTGAACCACTGGGGGCGTGGCCTAGCGCTCCATTGCTAGTCCTGCTCTCAATTCTATTGAGAGCAGGAGAAACTCTCAGCGCAGCGGGCCCGGCCCCAATGAGGGGAGGGCTCTTGTCCCTGCAGCGTCCGCCACAGCGGGCGCTGCAGTAGCCAGCCGGGACCTGGCCTTAGAAGTATAGCACAGAAGGGGAACTACAAGTCCCAGCAGCCTCAGGGGCTGCAGATCACATGTTGCCAGGCAACCAATAGGGCTGAGAGAAGCATGGCAGTTACAATTCTGACAGCTAGAGGGACTGGCAGTTAAGAGAGTTAGGCAGTTGGATCCAGGACAGAGAAAGGGACGGTAGGGTCTGGGTGTCAAGGGCATCCAGACTAGGCTAGACTAACCCTTTAGGTCCAAGATAGGCCCCACTCACCAAATCAGATGCTACAGGGAAACCTCTAGCTAGGGACATTTCCCCTTGTAGCTGTATACAGTTAGTGATAGTGCGAGTGAAGACACCGCACAGTGATTTGCGGACTGTGGTCTGGGACCGCACTATCATACACTATCAAAGGTGAAACCCTCATACCGGAGTTCACCCCACGCAGAAGCGGAGGCTTCGCTGACATCGACGGATCCCTTTTGCTTTTCGGTTATACCTGGGTGCTGTAGCACCTGGGCAGGTATCTCACCACGTGCACCAACTATAACACTTTCAGTTAATGTGGGCAGCGCTGTCTCACACATTGGGTGGGTTGGCTCCTGTGGACACCAGGGAGGTTGGGTGTCCAGGGGCCCCTCAGTACTTTGGGGAAATCCCATCAGGGGTGGACACTACGGTTGGAGGTCACGGTGGGGCTACGGCTGTGCGAGGCTTATATTTTATGTGAGTTAATGATATATCTACTTGTACCTGTGTTCAGTAAACTGTTAATACAAGTGTGTGATCTTATTGCATTGGGTCCTGTGAAGGGGTTATCCGGCGCTGTCACGAGATGGATCAGGTACATCCCGGGCTCCCAGCAGCAGAGGTGCAGAGGTGTGTGTATGTATATGTACACACACACTTTAAATCAATTACATGTATTTATTTATGGTAGGGACTCAAACACAGGGCTATTGTTTGCTTTTGTTTTCTTAAAAACAATGAATCAGGATCACACTCAGATAACTAACAGGTTAGAGCTCTTAATATACAAGACAAACAAAAGGCAGAACAGGGACTAGGCGCTCCGAGTCGCGGCCACGAAACGGGGAATAACGCCGACTCCAGCCTCCTCCTACAATCCCTCGGCATCCTTGCATGTGAAGCGGACGGCACGTTGTAGGACACGCATAGGGCATTTCAGCATGTGAGTGCATCTTTTTACGCCTGTTATTTTTAATAATAAATGTTATAGTACCACACTATTGGCGCCCTTTTCTGTTCCCATTCGGTTATGGTGTTGCTGATGCTGGAAGTGAAAATCGTGTTACCAGTAGCAGGAATCAGTCGGAGCTAACCGTGAGGAGAATCAAAGAAACCTTTTGAGGCCCATTTTTATCTATTTTTAAGTAAGTAGATAGCAACGGTGGAGGTGTGGAACACTGACCATAGGGTACTGCGCAATGGTTGTTTCATTTGTATTTCCAGACAAGTCTCCAATCTAAAAGAACGGGACATTGTGGACTGTGGATCTCATCCATATCATCAATTGATTCATGGGACTACTTCCTTCTGTCAGGTTCAATATCTGATAGTGCGCCAGGGAATCACTGTTTGTGTTGTATCTGTTTCTATCTGTTATATCTTTTTGTGCATTGTATACAATCCTTGTGGATAGGGTTGTTTTATTCCTGAGGCAGCCATTCCCCAATCTACCACAATAGGTTGTGAGGAATCACCATTAGGGTTTTCCCTATAGGGGACCCCCCTTTTTTTGTTTATAGAGCACCTGGTTATTTTAATTAGTATATAGGTATAGGTTTTTTAGGTTTGAGCGATGATTATATGCTTTTAGTTTAAATTTCCTTCACCAAAAGGCAGAACAACATGGAGCAAAACACTTACAGTATGTACACAATTTCTTAAATAAAAAAAATTAAAAATCTGATAAAAACCATTAGCTGATTAGGCGTACAACCCCTCTCCACTCTTACAGCGTGGCCCGAATATATTGTACGAGATATCCATAACTTTATACACTATACGTGTGGACGCATACAGACAGACATACATACATACAGTGAGTGTGGGCGCGTACATACAGTGAGTGTGGGCGCATACATGCATACAGTGAGTGTGGGCGCATACATGCATACATACAGTGAGTGTGGGCGCATACATGCATACATACAGTGAGTGTGGGCGCATATATATGCATACAGTGAATGTGGACGCATACATGCATACATACAGTGAGTGTGGGCGCATACATGCATACATACAGTGAGTGTGGACGCATGCATACATACAGTGAGTGTGGACGCATGCATACATACAGTGAGTGTGGACGCATGCATACATACATACATACAGTACAGTGAGTGTGGACGCATACATACATACATACAGTGAGTGTGGACGCATACATACATACAGTGAGTGTGGACGCATACATACATACATACAGTGAGTGTGGACGCATAGATACATACAGTGAGTGTGGACGCATACATACAGTGAGTGTGGACGCATACATACATACATACAGTGAGTGTGGACGCATAGATACATACAGTGAGTGTGGACGCATAAATACAGTGAGTGTGGACGCATACATACAGTGAGTGTGGGCGCATACATACAGTGAGTGTGGACGCATACATACATACAGTGAGTGTGGATGCAAACATACATACATACAGTGAGTGTGGACGCATACATACATACAGTGAGTGTAGACGCATACATACATACATACAGTGAGTGTGGACACATACATACATACATACAGTGAGTGTGGACGCATACATACATACATACAGTGAGTGTGGACGCATACATACATACATACAGTGAGTGTGGACGCATGCATACATACTGTGAACGCATACATACATACTGTGACAGAGTCATAGGGCCTCATGCAGAGAGCAGCGCTAGATTAAATTGGAGAGTTCAAAAAAATTTAGCTTTATTGGAGAGTTTTTTTCTCCATATGCAGAAAGGGCATAAAACTGCCTTTCTGCATATGGAGAGTTTCAACCAGCGCTATGAGCGCTGTTGAAACTGTTGGGGAAAAAATCGCGTTTTTTTTTTTCTTCTCCCTCTGGCCAGCCTCCTGCCAACTTTTTTTGGCGGAGGTAAATAGAGAATTTCTCTCCATGTTATTGGCGCGATCAGCCACTAGATGGCGATCGCGCCTTTCTGAATATGGATATTTTTAGAACAGGGGAAATTTAGGTTCTCTCCGGTAGCTCGGCGAGAAACACAAAAAAAAAAAAAAAATGGCGCTTTTTTAAAAACTCGCCAGTACCTGCCGTTCTACAGGCATTTCTCTCCAATAAATGCCGCTATTCACATTACCGCTGCTCTCTGCATGAGGCCCATAGACTCTGTATACATTAGTAGGAGGTGGCAGTATGCCTGCTTTCCAGTATACGAGGCGTTAACCCAGCTGATTAAGCAGTCCACAGGTGATCCTAATTAGGAGGCTCACCTGCCTTTAAAAAGAGAAACAGGAAATGCCCCTAGGGCAGCAGTCTCTCAGACACTGAGGCTCGGTGTGTGTCTGTACTGAGCGAGTGAGGTAGTGTGTATACTGTGCGCGAGTGAGGTAGTGTGTGTGTGTATACTGTGCGCGAGTGAGGTAGTGTGTGTGTGTATACTGTGCGCGAGTGAGGTAGTGTGTGTGTGTATACTGTGCGCGAGTGAGGTAGTGTGTGTGTGTGTGTGTGTATACTGTGCGCAAGTGAGGTAGTGTGTGTGTATACTGTGCGCGAGTGAGGTAGTGTGTGTGTGTATACTGTGCGCGAGTGAGGTAGTGTGTGTGTGTGTGTGTGTGTGTGTATACTGTGCACGAGTGAGGTAGTGTGTATACTGTGCGCGAGTGAGGTAGTGTGTGTATACTGTGCGCGAGTGAGGTAGTGTGTGTATACTGTGCGCGAGTGAGGTAGTGTGTGTGTGTGTATACTGTGCGCGAGTGAGATAGTGTGTGTGTGTATACTGTGCGCGAGTGAGGTAGTGTGTGTGTGTATACTGTGCGCGAGTGAGGTAGTGTGTGTGTGTGTATACTGTGCACGAGTGAGGTAGTGTGTGTGTGTGTGTGTATACTGTGCGCGAGTGAGGTAGTGTGTGTGTGTGTGTGTATACTGTGCGCGAGTGAGGTAGTGTGTGTGTATACTGTGCATGAGTGAGGTAGTGTGTGTGTGTGTATACTGTGCGCGAGTGAGGTAGTGTGTATGTGTGTATGTATACTGTGCTCGAGTGAGGTAGTGTGTGTGTGTATACTGTGCGCGAGTGAGGTAGTGTGTGTGTGTATACTGTGCGCGAGTGAGGTAGTGTGTGTGTGTATACTGTGCGCGAGTGAGGTAGTGTGTGTGTGTGTGTATACTGTGCGCGAGTGAGGTAGTGTGTGTACTGTGCGCGAGTGAGGTAGTGTGTGTGTATACTGTGCGCGAGTGAGGTAGTGTGTGTGTGTATACTGTGCGCGAGTGAGGTAGTGTGTGTGTGTGTATGTATACTGTGCTCGAGTGAGGTAGTGTGTGTGTGTATACTGTGCGCGAGTGAGGTAGTGTGTGTGTGTATACTGTGCGCGAGTGAGGTAGTGTGTGTGTGTATACTGTGCGCGAGTGAGGAAGTGTGTGTGTGTGTGTGTGTGTGTGTGTGTGTGTGTGTGTGTGTGTGTGTGTGTGTGTGTAAATAAGTTTTGAAATAAATGAATACTTTAGTAATATTTTTATTAACATTATATACACACACACACACACACACACATTTCAGTGGCTGTAGCGGCGCAAATTCTTTATTTTCTCCATCTTCCCCCCTGGCGGTCGGTTCCACGCGGCACCAATATAGAATGGCTTATAGAATGGCTGACTAACCTCAGCCAACTAAAACTACTGCGCACGCAGTATAAAACTGGCCTGAGAGAGGACAGGGGAGAGCAGACAGACACAGGCCCCACAAACTTAGGCCTGGGACATAGAGGGTTCAGCCGCGCTGAGCCGCGCTCCTGCTCTGCCTCGCCTACTGAAAATGGTGCTTTTTTCTGGCCTTGCAGTGAGCGTGCTCTGGGGGCGGAGGCGGGGTAGGAGGCGGGGCGGGAGGCGGAGCTAGTCCCCCGCTCCCATCGGTCACGTGACCGCTCCTTCGCTTCCCTGAGCGGCAAATTTGAAACTTGCCTGTCTCGGCAAAGTTTCTGAGCCTCCGCACGCATCAGCCGCATGCGGAGGGGGAAACTATAGCCACGCTGATGACAGGTGCAGGGGGTTTGTGCATCTGCTCAGCGCGGCTCAGCGAGCTTGAACTTACTATGTCCCAGGCCTTCTGCTGTCCCAATGGAATAAAGCTCCCAGGTAAGGAGCCAAGAGCTATTACCAAATATTGTTGGTCTAGTTTAGCTAACCAGCCGGGTAGATAGGCTTAACAGAGTTTAGTTAGCTTCCCTAACGGGGATAAGCTTTTGTTTGTTTTGTATTTCTTAAAGGGACAGCGCACCCATTGTTTTGTTCTATTTTTGGACAAATAAACCCACCAGAAGAATTGTGTCGTCTCCTCACTAACCACGGCCATCTTGCGAGTGCGGGCGCATGCAGGCAGACATCCTGCGAGTGCGGGCGCATGCAGGCAGACATCCTGCCAGTGCAGGCGCATGCAGGCAGACATCCTGCGAGTGCGGGCGCATGCAGGCAGACATCCTGCGAGTGCGGGCGCATGCAGGCAGACATCCTGCGAGTGCGGGCGCATGCAGGCAGACATCCTGCGAGTGCGGGCGCATGCAGGCAGACATCCTGCGAGTGCGGGCGCATGCAGGCAGACATACAGAGAGTGCGGGCGCATGCAGGCAGACATACAGAGAGTGCGGGCGCATGCAGGCAGACATAGAGAGTGCGGGCGCATGCAGGCAGACATACTGCGAGTGCGGGCGCATGCAGGCAGACATACTGCGAGTGCGGGCGCATGCAGGCAGACATAGAGAGTGCGGGCGCATGCAGGCAGACATACTGCGAGTGCGGGCGCATGCAGGCAGACATACTGCGAGTGCGGGCGCATGCAGGCAGACACACTGCGAGTGCGGGCGCATGCAGGCAGACATACTGCGAGTGCGGGCGCATGCAGGCAGACATACTGCGAGTGCGGGCGCATGCAGGCAGACATACTGCGAGTGCGGGCGCATGCAGGCAGACATCCTGCGAGTGCGGGCGCATGCAGGCAGACATCCTGCGAGTGCGGGCGCATGCAGGCAGACATCCTGCGAGTGCGGGCGCATGCAGGCAGACATACAGAGAGTGCGGGCGCATGCAGGCAGACATACAGAGAGTGCGGGCGCATGCAGGCAGACATACAGAGAGTGCGGGCGCATGCAGGCAGACATAGAGAGTGCGGGCGCATGCAGGCAGACATACTGCGAGTGCGGGCGCATGCAGGCAGACATACTGCGAGTACGGGCGCATGCAGGCAGACACACTGCGAGTGCGGGCGCATGCAGGCAGACATACTGCGAGTGCGGGCGCATGCAGGCAGACATACTGCGAGTGCGGGCGCATGCAGGCAGACATACTGCGAGTGCGGGCGCATGCAGGCAGACATACTGCGAGTGCGGGCGCATGCAGGCAGGCATACTGCGAGTGCGGGCGCATGCAGGCAGACATAGAGAGTGCGGGCGCATGCAGGCAGACATACTGCGAGTGCGGGCGCGTGCAGGCAGACATACTGCGAGTGCGGGCGCATGCAGGCAGACATACTGCGAGTGCGGGCGCATGCAGGCAGACATACAGTGAGTGTGGACGCATACATACAGTGAGTGTGGACGCATACATACAGTGAGTGTGGACGCATACATACAGTGAGTGTGGACGCATACATACAGTGAGTGTGGACGCATACATACAGTGAGTGTGGACGCATACATACAGTGAGTGTGGACGCATACATACAGTGAGTGTGGACGCATACATACAGTGAGTGTGGACGCATACATACAGTGAGTGTGGACGCATACATACAGTGAGTGTGGATGCATACATACAGTGAGTGTGGATGCATACATACAGTGAGTGTGGATGCATACATACAGTGAGTGTGGATGCATACATACAGTGAGTGTGGATGCATACATACAGTGAGTGTGGATGCATACATACAGTGAGTGTGGACGCATACATACAGTGAGTGTGGATGCATACATACAGTGAGTGTGGATGCATACATACAGTGAGTGTGGATACATACATACAGTGAGTGTGGACACATACATACAGTGAGTGTAGACGCATACATACAGTGAGTGTGGACGCATACATACAGTGAGTGTGGATGCATACAGTGAGTGTAGACGCATACATACAGTGAGTGTGGATAAATACATACAGTGAGGGTGGATAAACACATACAGTGAGTGTGGATAAATACATACAGTGAGTGTGGATAAATACATACAGTGAGTGTGGATAAATACATACAGTGAGTGTGGATAAATACATACAGTGAGTGTGGATAAATACATACAGTGAGTGTGGATAAATACATACAGTGAGTGTGGATACATACATACAGTGAGTGTGGATAAATACATACAGTGAGTGTGGATACATACATACAGTGAGTGTGGATACATACATACAGTGAGTGTGGATACATACATACAGTGAGTGTGGATACATACATACAGTGAGTGTGGATACATACATACAGTGAGTGTGGATACATACAGTGAGTGTGGATACATACATACAGTGAGTGTGGATACATACATACAGTGAGTGTGGATACATACATACAGTGAGTGTGGATACATACATACAGTGAGTGTGGACGCATACATACAGTGAGTGTGGACGCATACATACATACAGTGAGTGTGGATACATACAGTGAGTGTGGATAAATACATACAGTGAGTGTGGATACATACATACAGTGAGTGTGGATACATACAGTGAGTGTGGACTCTATGATATTACTAGGAGAGACAAGAGGAGCGTCTGCCTGTGAGTGATGACACATATGTCACTATCCTACCACTACCCCTCCCCCACTTACATTATGGTGGGTATACTGGTTATGTTGGGGGAAGATCGCTCTCTCCGATATTTTCTTTCTCTTGATCTCCATTCCGAGGGCCGGGCAGTTGGAGATCGCGGCCGGGCAGTTGGTGATCGCGGCCGGGCAGTTGGAGATCGCGGCCGGGCAGTTGGTGATCGCGGCCGGGCAGTTGGAGATCGCGGCCGGGCAGTTGGAGATCGCGGCCGGGCAGTTGGAGATCGCGGCCGGGCAGTTGGAGATCGCGGCCGGGCAGTTGGAGATCGCGGCCGGGCAGTTGGTGATCGCGGCCGGGCAGTTGGTGATCGCGGCCGGGCAGTTGGTGATCGCGGCCGGGCAGTTGGTGATCGCGGCCGGGCAGTTGGAGATCGAGGCCGGGCAGTTGGAGATCGAGGCCGGGCAGTTGGTGATCGCGGCCGGGCAGTTGGTGATCGCGGCCGGGCAGTTGGTGATCGCGGCCGGGCAGTTGGTGATCGCGGCCGGGCAGTTGGTGATCGCGGCCGGGCAGTTGGTGATCGCGGCCGGGCAGTTGGTGATCGCGGCCGGGCACTTTCCGCTGCGTCTGAACATTTGAAATTGGCGCCACGGGCCGCCTCCCAACTCCGCCATTGTGTTGACGTCCTCCGCGCGCGTCACTGTTCCCATGGAGACGCACGGTCACAGGACGCGGAGACCCACAATGGCGCGGTGAACACTTCAAATCTTTTACAGGATTTAAATCTCGAACGCACTAGATAAACAAACGGCACATAAAAGAATTGCATGAGCGTCCAAATCATACCATTTCGATATAAACTGTTTTAGTTATAAATGACAGTATCTATTGTTCCCAGGGGGGGAAAGCACAAACAGGGGGCGCTATAGTGTGTTGTGACCCCTGCGGCGCATGCCGCCCTATCTATCTACCTGCAGGACCTGCCGCCCTATCTACCTGCAGGGCCTGCCGCCCTATCTATCTACCTGCAGGACCTGCCGCCCTATCTACCTGCAGGGCCTGTCGCCCTATCTATCTGCGGCGCCTGCCGCCCTATCTATCTGCAGCGCCTGCCGCCCTATCTATCTGCAGCGCCTGCCGCCCTATCTATCTGCGGGGCCTGCCGCCCTATCTATCTGCAGGACCTGCCGCCCTATCTACCTGCGGCGCCTGCCGCCCTATCTATCTGCAGCGCCTGCCGCCCTATCTACCTGCGGCGCCTGCCGCCCTATCTACCTGCAGCGCCTGCCGCCCTATCTATCTGCAGCGCCTGCCGCCCTATCTACCTGCAGGGCCTGCCGCCCTATCTATCTGCGGCGCCTGCCGCCCTATCTGCAGCGCCTGCCGCCCTATCTATCTGCAGCGCCTGCCGCCCTATCTATCTGCAGCGCCTGCCGCCCTATCTATCTGCGGGGCCTGCCGCCCTATCTATCTGCGGCGCCTGCCGCCCTATCTACCTGCAGGGCCTGCCGCCCTATGCCGCCCTATCTACCTGCAGGGCCTGCCGCCCTATCTACCTGCGGCGCCTGCCTCCCTATCTACCTGCAGCGCCTGCCTCCCTATCTACCTGCAGGGCCTGCCGCCCTATCTACCTGCGGCGCCTGCCTCCCTATCTACCTGCAGCGCCTGCCGCCCTATCTACCTGCAGCGCCTGCCGCCCTATCTATCTGCAGCGCCTGCCGCCCTATCTATCTGCGGGGCCTGCCGCCCTATGCCGCCCTATCTACCTGCAGGGCCTGCCGCCCTATCTACCTGCGGCGCCTGCCTCCCTATCTACCTGCAGCGCCTGCCGCCCTATCTACCTGCAGGCTGCAGCGCCTGCCGCCCTATCTATCTGCGGGGCCTGCCGCCCTATCTACCTGCAGGGCCTGCCGCCCTATCTATCTGCAGCGCCTGCCGCCCTATCTATCTGCAGGGCCTGCCGCCCTATCTATCTGCAGGGCCTGCCGCCCTATCTATCTGCAGGGCCTGCCGCCCTATCTATCTGCGGCGCCTGCCGCCCTATCTATCTGCGGGGCCTGCCGCCCTATCTATCTGCGGCGCCTGCCGCCCTATCTATCTGCGGGGCCTGCCGCCCTATCTATCTGCGGGGCCTGCCGCCCTATCTACCTGCAGGACCTGCCGCCCTATCTATCTGCGGCGCCTGCCGCCCTATCTACCTGCAGCGCCTGCCGCCCTATCTACCTGCAGGGCCTGCCGCCCTATCTATCTGCGGGGCCTGCCGCCCTATCTATCTGCGGGGCCTGCCGCCCTATCTACCTGCAGCGCCTGCCGCCCTATCTACCTGCAGCGCCTGCCGCCCTATCTACCTGCAGCACCTGCCGCCCTATCTATCTGCGGGACCTGCCGCCCTATCTACCTGCAGCGCCTGCCGCCCTATCTACCTGCAGCTCCTGCCACCCTATCTACCTGCAGCGCCTGCCGCCCTATCTACCTGCAGCGCCTGCCGCCCTATCTATCTGCGGGGCCTGCCGCCCTAACTAGCGGGGCCTGCCGCCCTATCTACCTGCCGCGCCTGCCGCCCTATCTATCTGCGTCGCATGCCGCCCTATCTACCTGCAGGGCCTGCCGCCCTATCTGCGGGGCCTGTCGCCCTATCTATCTGCAGCGCCTGCCGCCCTATCTATCTGCAGCGCCTGCCGCCCTATCTATCTGCGGGGCCTGCCGCCCTATGCCGCCCTATCTACCTGCCGCGCCTGCCGCCCTATCTATCTGCGGCGCATGCCGCCCTATCTATCTGCGGCGCCTGCCGCCCTATCTACCTGCAGGGCCTGCCGCCCTATCTGCGGGGCCTGTCGCCCTATCTATCTGCAGCGCCTGCCTCCCTATCTACCTGCAGCGCCTGCCGCCCTAGCTACCTGCAGCGCCTGCCGCCCTAGCTACCTGCAGCGCCTGCCGCCCTATCTATCTGCGGGGCCTGCCGCCCTATCTACCTGCAGCGCCTGCCGCCCTATCTATCTGCAGGGCCTGCCGCCCTATCTATCTGCGGCGCCTGCCGCCCTATGCCGCCCTATCTATCTGCAGGGCCTGCCGCCCTATCTATCTGCGGGGCCTGCCGCCCTATCTATCTGCAGGGCCTGCCGCCCTATCTATCTGCAGCGCCTGCCGCCCTATCTATCTGCGGCGCATGCCGCCCTATCTACCTGCAGCGCCTGCCGCCCTATCTATCTGCAGGGCCTGCCGCCCTATCTACCTGCAGGGCCTGCCGCCCTATCTATCTGCAGGACCTGCCGCCCTATCTATCTGCAGGACCTGCCGCCCTATCTATCTGCAGGACCTGCCGCCCTATCTACCTGCGGGGCCTGCCGCCCTATCTACCTGCAGGGCCTGCCGCCCTATCTATCTGCAGGACCTGCCGCCCTATCTACCTGCAGGACCTGCCGCCCTATCTACCTGCGGGGCCTGCCGCCCTATCTACCTGCAGGGCCTGCCGCCCTATCTATCTGCAGGGCCTGCCGCCCTATCTACCTGCAGGGCCTGCCGCCCTATCTACCTGCAGGACCTGCCGCCCTATCTACCTGCAGGGCCTGCCGCCCTATCTACCTGCAGGGCCTGCCGCCCTATCTACCTGCAGGGCCTGCCGCCCTATCTATCTGCAGGACCTGCCGCCCTATCTACCTGCAGGACCTGCCGCCCTATCTATCTGCGGGGCCTGCCGCCCTATCTATCTGCAGGGCCTGCTGCCCTATCTATCTGCGGCGCCTGTCGCCCTATCTATCTGCGGGGCCTGCCGCCCTATCTATCTGCAAGGCCTGCCGCCCTATCTATCTGCGGGGCCTGCCGCCCTATCTACCTGCAGGACCTGCCGCCCTATCTACCTGCAGGGCCTGCCGCCCTATCTACCTGCAGGACCTGCCGCCCTATCTACCTGCAGGACCTGCCGCCCTATCTACCTGCAGCGCCTGCCGCCCTATCTATCTGCAGCGCCTGCCGCCCTATCTATCTGCAGCGCCTGCCGCCCTATCTATCTGCGGGGCCTGCCGCCCTATCTACCTGCAGGGCCTGCCGCCCTATCTACCTGCGGCGCCTGCCTCCCTATCTACCTGCAGCGCCTGCCGCCCTATCTACCTGCGGGGCCTGCCGCCCTAACTAGCGGGGCCTGCCGCCCTATCTACCTGCCGCGCCTGCCGCCCTATCTATCTGCGGCGCATGCCGCCCTATCTATCTGTGGCGCCTGCCGCCCTATCTACCTGCAGCGCCTGCCGCCCTATCTATCTGCAGCGCCTGCCGCCCTATCTATCTGCGGGGCCTGCCGCCCTATGCCGCCCTATCTACCTGCGGTGCCTGCCTCCCTATCTACCTGCAGCGCCTGCCGCCCTAGCTACCTGCAGCGCCTGCCGCCCTATCTATCTGCGGGGCCTGCCGCCCTATCTACCTGCAGCGCCTGCCGCCCTATCTATCTGCAGGGCCTGCCGCCCTATCTATCTGCAGCGCCTGCCGCCCTATCTATCTGCAGCGCCTGCCGCCCTATCTATCTGCGGGGCCTGCCGCCCTATCTACCTGCAGGGCCTGCCGCCCTATCTACCTGCGGCGCCTGCCTCCCTATCTACCTGCAGCGCCTGCCGCCCTATCTACCTGCGGGGCCTGCCGCCCTAACTAGCGGGGCCTGCCGCCCTATCTACCTGCCGCGCCTGCCGCCCTATCTATCTGCGGCGCATGCCGCCCTATCTATCTGTGGCGCCTGCCGCCCTATCTACCTGCAGGGCCTGCCGCCCTATCTGCGGGGCCTGTCGCCCTATCTATCTGCAGCGCCTGCCGCCCTATCTATCTGCAGCGCCTGCCGCCCTATCTATCTGCGGGGCCTGCCGCCCTATGCCTCCCTATCTACCTGCAGCGCCTGCCGCCCTATCTACCTGCAGCGCCTGCCGCCCTATCTATCTGCAGGGCCTGCCGCCCTATCTATCTGCGGCGCCTGCCGCCCTATCTATCTGCGGCGCCTGCCGCCCTATCTACCTGCAGCGCCTGCCGCCCTATCTACCTGCAGGGCCTGCCGCCCTATCTATCTGCGGGGCCTGCCGCCCTATCTATCTGCAGCGCCTGCCACCCTATCTGCGGGGCCTGCCGCCCTATGCCGCCCTATCTATCTGCAGGGCCTGCCGCCCTATCTATCTGCGGGGCCTGCCGCCCTATCTATCTGCAGGGCCTGCCGCCCTATCTATCTGCAGCGCCTGCCGCCCTATCTATCTGCGGCGCATGCCGCCCTATCTACCTGCAGCGCCTGCCGCCCTATCTATCTGCAGGGCCTGCCGCCCTATCTACCTGCAGGGCCTGCCGCCCTATCTATCTGCAGGACCTGCCGCCCTATCTATCTGCAGGACCTGCCGCCCTATCTATCTGCAGGACCTGCCGCCCTATCTACCTGCGGGGCCTGCCGCCCTATCTATCTGCAGGACCTGCCGCCCTATCTATCTGCAGGACCTGCCGCCCTATCTACCTGCGGGGCCTGCCGCCCTATCTACCTGCAGGGCCTGCCGCCCTATCTATCTGCAGGGCCTGCCGCCCTATCTACCTGCAGGGCCTGCCGCCCTATCTACCTGCAGGGCCTGCCGCCCTATCTACCTGCAGGGCCTGCCGCCCTATCTACCTGCAGGACCTGCCGCCCTATCTACCTGCAGGGCCTGCCGCCCTATCTACCTGCAGGGCCTGCCGCCCTATCTACCTGCAGGGCCTGCCGCCCTATCTATCTGCAGGACCTGCCGCCCTATCTACCTGCAGGACCTGCCGCCCTATCTATCTGCGGAGCCTGCCGCCCTATCTGCAGGGCCTGCTGCCCTATCTATCTGCGGCGCCTGTCGCCCTATCTATCTGCGGGGCCTGCCGCCCTATCTATCTGCAAGGCCTGCCGCCCTATCTATCTGCGGGGCCTGCCGCCCTATCTATCTGCGGGGCCTGCCGCCCTATCTACCTGCAGGACCTGCCGCCCTATCTACCTGCAGGGCCTGCCGCCCTATCTACCTGCAGGACCTGCCGCCCTATCTACCTGCAGGACCTGCCGCCCTATCTACCTGCAGGGCTTGCCGCCCTATCTACATGCGGGGCCTGCCGCCCTATCTACCTGCAGGACTTGCCGCCCTATCTATCTGCAGGCCCTGCCGCCCTATCTATCTGCGGGGCCTGCCGCCCTATCTATCTGCAGCGCCTGCCGCCCTATCTACCTGCAGGGCCTGCCGCCCTATCTATCTGCGGGGCCTGCCGCCCTATCTATCTGCAGCGCCTGACACCCTATCTATCTGCGGGGCCTGCCGCCCTATGCCGCCCTATCTATCTGCGGGGCCTGCCGCCCTATCTATCTGCGGGGCCTGCCGCCCTATCTATCTGCAGGGCCTGCCGCCCTATCTATCTGCAGCGCCTGCCGCCCTATCTATCTGCGGCGCATGCCGCCCTATCTACCTGCAGCGCCTGCCGCCCTATCTATCTGCAGGGCCTGCCGCCCTATCTACCTGCAGGGCCTGCCGCCCTATCTATCTGCAGGACCTGCTGCCCTATCTACCTGCGGGGCCTGCCGCCCTATCTATCTGCGGGGCCTGCCGCCCTATCTATCTGCAGGGCCTGCTGCCCTATCTATCTGCGGCGCCTGTCGCCCTATCTATCTGCGGGGCCTGCCGCCCTATCTATCTGCAAGGCCTGCCGCCCTATCTATCTGCGGGGCCTGCCGCCCTATCTATCTGCGGGGCCTGCCGCCCTATCTACCTGCAGGACCTGCCGCCCTATCTACCTGCAGGGCCTGCCGCCCTATCTACCTGCAGGACCTGCCGCCCTATCTACCTGCAGGACCTGCCGCCCTATCTACCTGCAGGGCTTGCCGCCCTATCTACATGCGGGGCCTGCCGCCCTATCTACCTGCAGGACTTGCCGCCCTATCTATCTGCAGGCCCTGCCGCCCTATCTATCTGCGGGGCCTGCCGCCCTATCTATCTGCGGCGCCTGCCGCCCTATCTATCTGCGGGGCCTGCCGCCCTATCTATCTGCGGCGCGTTCCGCCCTATCTATCTGCGGCACGTTCCGCCCTATCTATCTGCGGCGCCTGCTGCCCTATCTATCTGCGGCGCCTGCTGCCCTATCTATCTGCGGCGCCTGCTGCCCTATCTATCTGCAGCGCCTGCTGCCCTATCTATCTGCGGCGCCTGCTGCCCTATCTGTAGTGAAGGGGTCACCTGATTTCCACCTGATTTATAGTCGCAGGCAGCATCTTTCACTTGGGCAATCAAATGAGAGCACCCAATAACTCCACATTTAACATTTTAATGATTGTTTTACAGTATATGATCTTTTGAGTGGGCAAGCCAGGCTGCAAGTCCATTGGTGCCCCAGCCAATGCCAAACCAATTGCTTCCATAGTCAACTCTATTCTGTCTGCAGGCCATATACCTAAGACCTGTAAAACTGCCAAAGTTGTACCAATCTTCAAAAATGGGGACAAAAACACTGTCTCAAGCTACAGGCTATCTCTCTTCTCCCAATACTATCCAAAGTCGTGGAAAAATGTGTTCACTCCCAATTAAGTGATTACTATACCAAGAAAAATTTCCCTAGCCAATTCCAATCTGGCTTTTGCCCCAAACACTCCACCGTAAGTACCCTGTAAAAGTTTGCAATGAAATCCAGTGTGGAATGGAACGGTGACAACTCACTGGTGCAATATTCCTAGATTTTGCTACGGCTTTTGATACTGTTGATCATGTTATCTTGCTTAAAAAACTCCAGTGCTCTGAAATAGGGAAGCATGCTTTAAACTAGTTTCATTCCTACCTATCAGGTAGATCCCAACATGTGTCCATCTCAGGCTCTAACTCCAACCCCTTGGATATCACCAGTGGTGTCCCGCTAGGCTCTGTTCTGGGGCCACTAATCATCATCTCTTCTGGGGCACCTAATTATCAGCTCTGTTCTGGGGCCCCTAATCAATCATCTGGGGCCCCTAATCATCAGTGTTCATCAATGATCTTCCTACAGCTTGTAAGGGAGCTTCAATACACATGTATGCAAATGACACAAACTTATTTGCACACAGCCATAGCCTCTCCGACCTTCAACACATACTTCAATTTGACTTTTTGAGACTTGAAAATTGGATTTCCCAATACAAACTGTTTTTAAACACTGACAAGACTGTAACAATGGTATTTGGGACCAAGCCTAAATTTTTAAAGCTTCCAATGACTGAGCTCCAGATCAGAACCAACGCTAACACCACCCTAACTCCTGTTACTAGTTTTAAATACTTGGGCATATGGTTTGACTCCCATTTAACATTCGGGTTGCACATTGATACCCTGACATCCAAAACCTATGCCAAACTAGGTGTACTTTATAGGAACAAATCCTCCCTAAGGCCGTGCCTATAGTGCTGCCAATGGCGACGGCGACACGGTGGGTGACGTCACCCGTCGCCACCGGCGAAAGTTATGTTTCGCCGGTCGGCGGCATCGCGGGATTTTGCCGGCGGCGGGTTTTGGCGATGGCGACGTCGCTTGTCGCCGTCACGTGCACTATAAGCGCACGCGGCGGCGGCGGCGCTTTTGTTTTCGGGCGAATTCACATCGTCGTCGCCGGCACTTTAAGCGCAGCCTTAGTCTGCTGGTCAGAAAGCATATCGCACAGCAGATGCTAATGCCAATTATCGACTATCTGGACACAGTACACGGCTCGGCATCCCAAACCAACCTTAGCAAACTTGACACCCTCTACAATTAAATATGCCATTTTGTTCTCCAATGCAACTACAACACACATCACTGCAAAATGCTCAAAGAACTAGATTGGTCATCACTTAAGTGTAGGTGCAAAGTCCATCTTTCCTGTCTTGCCTTCAAATACTTTCTGAGCATGCTACGCATCTATCTGAACAAGCTCCTCACCCCAACCACATGCAGCACTTATCATCTGAGATCTGACTCCAAACGACGCATGGTCCCAAGGTTCAGCAAAGTATCTTGCCGCTCCTCTTACCGTGCACCCCAAAACTGGAACAATCTTCCAAAGACTCTCACAGCCACTACCAGTGTAAGTTATTTCAAAACGAAAGCTGTCTCACATTTTAATCTGGTCTGTAACTGTTACATACACCTATAATATCTATTATCTCTAACTGTGCATGCTATGTCTTGTATATAATATATACCCTGTTCACTTATGTAACTGTATTTGTAACCATGTAGTATTTGTCATCTTAACTCTGTGCCCCGGACATACTTGAAAACGAGAGGTAACTCTCAATCTATTACTTCCTGGTAAAATATTTTATAAATATATATGATCCTGGTTGCACTGCTAGCACCACTACTGGAAAGATAAGTTTTTTGCCCTTTTTCTTTTCCCACTTAGAGTGCCCAGAAAGAAAGTACACCCTCTTTGAATTCTATGGTTTTACATATCAGGACATACAGGACTGGAATAACAATCATCTGTTCCTTAGCAGGTCTTAAAATTAGGTAAATACAACCTCAGATGAAAAACAACACATGACATATTACACCGTGTCATGATTTATTTAACAAAAATAAAGCAAAATGGAGAAGCCATGTGTGAAAAACTAAGTATACCTTATGATTCAATAGCTTGTAGAACAACCTTTAGCAGCAATAACTTGAATTAATCGTTTTCTGTATGACTTTATCAGTCTCTCACATCGTTGTGGAGGAATTTTGGCCCATGCTTCAGTTCATTGAGGTTTGCGAGCATTTGTTTATGCGCAGCTCTCTTAAGGTCCAGCCACAGCATTTCAATCGGAGTTGAGGTCTGGACTTTGACTGGGCCATTGCAACACCTTGATTCTTTTCTTTTTCATCCATTCTTTTGTAGATTTCCTGGTGTGCTTGGGATCATTGTCCTGTTGCATGATGCAATTTCGGCCAAGCTCTAGCTGTCAGACAGATGGCCTCACATTTGACTGTAGAATACTTTGGTATACGGAGGAGTTCATGGCCGACTCAATGTCTGCAAGGTTCCAAGTTCCTGTGTGTCACGGTAGTGCTGCCCGCAGACCAGACCCGTCCCAAAACTGAGGTGGAAAGTATAATACCACGCACCCGCAGCAGAGGGGCGTGTCCGGTGTGGTATTAGTTGCCAGGCCAGGAGTCTTTAGTAAGGGAACCAAAGGTACTTGCCGTGTCCGGAGGTAGAACAATCGTGGTGATTGCCGTAGCCGAGGGTCGAGGGTGCCATAGGTCCGGGAGGTAGAGGAGCGAGCCGAGATCGAAGGGCAGAGAGAGACTGCGTCGTGAGAAGTAAGACGGGGTCCAGAGCCAGAGGAGGAGTAGAAAGCCAAGCCGGGTCAAACCTGAAGAATACGAAGAACAAGAGCACACACGAATACTAGCCCAACTAGCAGAAGCTATGCAGAGCAATGATTCCCAGGGAGAACAGGGGTAATATACGTGGAGGGGCCAATAAGGGAAGGAGGCAGAGCGGGGGGGGGTGCCGTGGAGCGCCTTTTGACTGGTGCAGGTTGTGATCCTTGCCTGTGATCAGCTGTGGAGTGTGAGAGCAGGAGCGGGGCTGCAGCTGTGCACGGGGGGCGTGGCTAGAAGGCTGGAGGAGTGAATAAATTACTGCCGGAGGCGCGCGCTGTGTAAGATCCTCCTGCGCGCGCCTCGACAAGATAGCGGACGCAAGAACCGGCGTCGGGCGAGATCGCCAAGTCCCACGCTGAGGACACATCAGTGGGGAGCGAGGGGCGGCAGCAACGACCTCCGAGGCAGGTAAGGAGGTATTGCGTGAGCCCTGCTTCCTGACACTGTGGCTGCAAAACAAGCCCAAACCATCACCCCTCCACCACCGTGCTTGACAGTTGGTATGAGGTGTTTGTGCTGATATGCTGTGTTTGGTTTTCACCAAAGTGGCGCTGTGCATTATGGCCAAACATCCCCACTTTGGTCTCATCTGTCCAAAGGACATTGTTCCAGAAGTCTTGTGGTTTGTTCAGATGCAACTTTGCAAACCTAAGCCGTGCTGCCATGTTCTTTTTAGAGAGAAGAGACTTTCTCCTGGCAACCCTTCCAAACAAACCATACTTGTTCAGTCTTTTTCTAATTGTACTGTCATGAACTTTAACATTTAACATGCTAACTGAGGCCTGTAGAGTCTGAGATGTAACTCTTGTTTTTTTGCAATTTCTCTGAGCATTGCACGGTCTGACCTTGGGGTGAATTTGCTGGGACGTCCACTCCTGGGAAGATTGGCAATTGTCTTGAATGTTTTCCACTTTTGAATAATATTTCTCACTGTAGAATGATGGACTTTAAATTGTTTGGAAATGGCCATATGACCCTTCCCAGATTGATGGGCAGC
The DNA here is from genome assembly GCF_040206685.1 of Ascaphus truei. NCBI lineage: Eukaryota > Metazoa > Chordata > Amphibia > Anura > Ascaphidae > Ascaphus > Ascaphus truei. The sequence continues at coordinate 100,858,329 of NC_134490.1, forward strand.
AATAATTGCTTCTCTAAGATCATTGCTGATGTGTTTCCTCCTTGGCATTGTGTTAACACACACATGAATGCTCCAGACCAGCATACTGCTACAACTTCGGCTTTTATAGAGGTGGTCACACTTGCTGATGATCAATTAATCAAGGGCATTTGATTAGCAGCACCTGTCTGCTACTTAGCATCTTAATTCCTATGGAAAAAGCAAGGGTGTACTTAGTTTTTCACACATAGCTTCTCCATTTTGGCTTTATTTTTGTTAAATCATGACACGGTGTAATATGTCATGTGTTGTTGTTCATATGAGGTTGTATTTACCTAATTATAAGACCTGCTAAGGAACAGATGATTTTTATTATGTCCTGATACTGTATGTAAAACCATAGAATTCAAAGAGGGTGTACTGTATATGTATGTATGTCAAAAGGAGTGCTACTGAGCATGGCCAAATGTATACAACAAAAGACAGAGAAGCCCAATGCTACATCCATTTTGACAAAATATATAGTATTTAGTAAAATTTGGTAATGCCTTGACGTAGGCTTGCAAACTTATAATGCTTTGGCCAAAGGGGTTAACTAAATGACCCTTATTTGAGAATATTATTGTTGAAGTATTTAACTATATACTAATTACTATATATTTTGTCAAATTGGATGTAGCATTGGTCTTCTCTGTCTTTTGTTTGTATATTAATATTAATTATGGCCAATATTTGGACTATCCCTGTTTTGGAGCATAAGAATCAAAGGGTCTACAAAGCTCACATATAATAATCAGGATCTGTACCCATGCATCCAAGGAAATACATAAGAAACTAGGGCGTGTCAATTGGCATGTAAGGCTGCAGCCAGGGTGAATGCGAGCACGCTGGAGCTCGAGCTCCATTTTGCGCGGGCGATTTGTGCCCTGCTAGCTGCGCACATAGGGGTGTGAGTCAGGGGGGGCATGGCCATGACATCATGGAGCTGGTTTACCCTCATTGGGTGAACCGCTCATGTGACGCGCAAGCGAGCAGCAGAATCAAATTCTTTTGACTGCAAGCAGCTGAGCGCTGTGCGCTTATTGGCATGTGCACGCTCGCGCTCATGCTGGACAAACACATTGTAGCAATGTGTTTGATCGCGTCACCCTCGACGAGGCCTTAGTCACATAATAGACTAGAAACCAATGTGCAGTAGAGAGAATATATCTCCCGACCCAACTCATCTTGGGAGGCTTTTTAACCTTTTGATTCATCACTATCTCATTTTTAAAGGTACTCACGCAAGCATGGACACAAATATGTAGCATTCCAATTAATGATGGGATTGCCGCGATCTCCAGCAATACTGTTCCCTGTAACTGGATTGATAGAGATGCACTACCCACTGTCACATCTCCCCCTTCAAGATGATGGCTCTGGGGACTACCTCATCAGGTGGCTCCCCAAAACTGAAGACCCTGGAAGTCCTTTTGTCATGCTCACTGCCCTTCTTGTGTTGAATAGTAAAATTGAACTCCTGAAGGGCAAGGCTCCAGCTCAGCAACTTCCCATTTTCCCTGGACACCTGCTGCAACCAGCTCAGGTGGTTCACAGTGAAGGGCCGCCCGTAAACATAGGGTTGTAGCTTCTTGAACGCCCACACAATGTCCAAGCACTCCTTCTCAATCGTGGCATAGGCCACCTCCCGAGGCAACAGCTTGCAGCTTAAGTAGACATCGGATGGTCACTGCCATCCTTGCCTACCTGGCTTAGCACAGCACCGATACCATAAGTCGAGGCATCGATCTGCACCAAGAACCGGTTGCTGTAATCGTGAGCCGCCAGGATTGGAGTTCCTGCCAGAGCATATTTCAGTGCCTGGAACGCCATCCCTCATTCAGGAGACCAGGCTTCCAGCACCGGGAGCTGCTTCTTGGTTAAGTCCGTCAGGGGCTTGGCCAGGGTGCTATACTGGGGCACTAACTTTCTGTAGTAGCCAGCGGTACCCAGAAATGCAAGGACCTGCTTTTTAATATGGGGAACTGGCTGGTCCACTATTGCCTGCACTTTGGCAGGCTGAGGCTTGAGGTGCCCCCGACTACCTGGTGGCTAAGGTACAATACCTCCGGCATGCCGACTTGGCACTTGGGCGGCTTTAGTGTCAGGCCAGCTTCCCTGATCCTATCTAGGACCGCCGCTACATGCACCAGATGAGTGTCCCAGTCATCACTAAACACAGCTATGTTGTTCAGATAAGCCCGAGCATAGCCCTTCATTCCTTCCAGCAACAGGTTGACCAGGCGCTGGAAAGTGGCCGGCGCATTCTTCATCACGAATAGCATGACAGAAAACTCATACAAGCCACTCGGGGTGTTGAAAGCTAACTTTTCCTGCGCCTCCTGGGTCAACAGGATCTGCCAATACCCACTGTACAGATCCATGATGGTCAGATACCTGGCCCCGGCAAGCTCGTCTAAGAGCTCATCCATACGGGGATGGGATAGGCATCAGCCACGGTATCAGTATTGAGCTGCCGGTAGTCCACACATCCTTCTTGGGCACCAAGACTACCAGCAAAGCCCATGGACTCTGAGACCGTGCAATTACCCCTAGGGCCAGCATCTCCTCAACCTCCCCATCAATGCTCCGCTTCACCTCTGCAGAGACCGTGTACATGTTCTTGTGGAGGGGCCAATGATCCCCGGTTTTGACCGGGTGATCAGTTAGATGAGTCCTGCCTGGCTTATCCATAAACAGGACCCAGCACTCTGCTAACATCTCTCGTGCCTGCTCCCGCTGTGGTGCCCTGAGTTGGGGGCCGATCCCCACCTTCTCCATTGAGCCTCCCTGCCGGGATTCTTCCAGGAGATCGGGCAGAACCTGGCTTGCTGGATCTCCCAGCGGCGGGCTACAGATAGCAAATGCTGCTGGCCCACTCGTATGGTACTCCTTGAGCATATTTATATGGTAAGTCTTGTGCCTACCTAAATTGTGTTAACCCTCTCATTTGTATACTGACTAACCTTAAAACTCACCCCACAAAGCATCCCAATAGCCTGCACTCATGGCTATTCTCCCACACTCAGTCACTCCTACCACCCATTGTGGCCAAGCACTGCCATCTACAGCACTTATTCCCTCACCTGCTGTCTCTGTAAGTTCCCCATCAAACCTCTTAGATTGTAATATGTGGTTATGGGGCAAGAGTCCCAAAAACAGTGCTCAATCTCGGTCAGAACTTCAGTAGATAATAAAAATCCTTATTTGGTTGTGGAGTCAGCCTATAACCATAACTAGGTATTGGACCCAGTGCTTAGTACATGAATCTATCATATATGACAAATAACATGAATGAGGGTTAACGTACCGTTACTTTGTAGGATTGCGCCCTACATGACCCTTGTGTTGCCGCACTGTTACCGGTCATCCAGTCTCAATGAAGGGAGACATACAATACTCACATATGGCTGTTCTCCTGTGCGTGCATCCACGCTCGGTGTGCAATATAACAGTAGGAAGGATCCGAAGTTTCCAGCGGTGCACAGCTTGTAGAGATGAGAGACCAGCAAGGTGTAGATTAAAAATGAAATTTTATTGGTTTAAGGACCACGCAGGTCCGAAACGCGTCAGAGTGTGTCCCCTGTACCATATGTTTTTTCAATAAAATTTCCTGCTCTTAGATTGTAAGCTCTTCGGGCAGGGATTTCCTTTCCTATTGTCTGATTTTGCTTATTGTATTATTATAATTCCATGTACTGTATTCTTTGTGAAGTGCTGAGTACACTTTTGGCACTATATAAATAAAGACATACAATACAATTCAATACCTGTCTCTGGATCCAGTTTAACACATAATTACACTCATTCATCCGCCAGTGAACTGTGTTCGGCCGGCCCAGGTGGCAAGTAGTTTGTTCTGCCGAGTGGACTTCAGAACAAGCACTTGCTGCTCAGGGATGAATTCTCAACTACCGGCATTACGATTATACCAGCGCTTTTGCCTGGTCTGAATTGCATTGAGGTTACATGGATTATGTGGTAAATTGGTGCATCACAAAGTAAGCTCACAGCAAGCATAAGTCCATTCAGGATGAATCCAATATCCAGAACAACTATGTTATAACAGAAATGATCACCCCAGGGTGAGGTGGGGGCCTAGTGGGGCCCACACAGCTACCACATAAGACAGTCCCTAGTGAGACATCACTAACCAAAGGGGTGTAGTAAATAAACAATCCAACACTAGAAAGGTAATAACAGAAGGGCTGCTGCCCTTTACCTGACTGTATGTTCCAGATAGGTAGAATTCCTCAGCGTGAAATTCTCAGAAGTGTAAGACGGGATGTGTAGAAGAAGGAAGGAGCACAGCCTGTGCTCCTTCCTTCTTCTACACATATTGCATTGAGGTTAGCCTGTGCAACCTCATGAGTTTCTCTAACCGGTCCCTGAGCCCCACCACATACAGTAGCACCAAGGAATCAGTATCGGTGGTCTCCCCCTCCCAGCCTTCACGAAATAGATCGACTGGTCCTCGGACACTGCGCCCACACAGAAGCTCAAAGTGGGAAAAGCCGGTAGACTCCTGCGGAACCTCTCAATACGTGAATAGCAGGTGCTGCAAGCATGCTTCATAGTCTCCCCCTGCAGCTTCTACAAATACTCGCAACATTTGCTTCAAGGTCCCATTGAACCTCTCCCATAATCTGTTCAAGGATGGTAGGGGGCTGTGCAGAGAGATTTGATTCCGCACGTAGCCCAGAGACTTTGGAGCAGTTCGGACATGAACTGCGCCCCCTGATCTGCTAGGATCTCACTCTGGAAACCTACCCTGGTGAAGATCTCAATCAAAGCCTCCACCATCTTACACACTTCGATTGAGGACAGATCTACATCCTCAGGATACCGGGTGGCAAAATCGACCACCGTGAGGATGTAATGCTTGCCAGACCAACTGGGGATCATGAGGGGACCCACTATGTCCATAGCTACCCTCTGGAAAGGTTCCCCAATTACAGGTAGTGGGTTCCCCGCCTTACCCACTTCGCTGGCAGGCATCACAGGCGCGGCAGAACTCTGCCACTGCCCCAGATGCCCCCGGCCAGTAGTAACACTGTAACAGCCGGGATCTCGTCCGAGTGACCCCCTGATGCCCCACTAGTGGTATGGAGTGGGCTACCTTTAACTGTTGCCGCCTATACTCTCTCAGTACCACTAACTGTCACCTACCTGTCCAGACCCTCTCTAAACCTGTAGACCCCTGCTCTCTATACAAGAGCCCGCTGTGCCATGAGTACCGATCTGACCCACTGTCCGAGGCAGACTCGGATGCCCGGAGTCTCATGCCCTCCAAGCTGGGATCAGCTCTCACCGCATCCCTAAACTGTGCCCCTACTTCTGGCCACACACCATTCGTTTCTAAGTCGAGGGGAAGGGAAACAGGTAAAGGGGAAGGTAAGTCAGCACACAGTCATGACTCAGTTTGACTTACCTGTCTGGTCTCCTCAGAGACCCGTGGAACTGTTGGTCCCAAATGCAGAGGGATGGCAGAATCCTCAGGTGCAACTCCTAAACTCTGGCTCCTGGTAATCGCTGCAACAGGAGCCAGCTCTGCCGTAAAAACGCATGTAACATGCCCCAAGTCATTGCCAAGGAGGACCTCCGCATCTTACCCGGGCAATGCCTCCACCTCCCTCATGCCACGTCTGGCACACCAATTAAGAAAGACCCGGGTAACCTGGATGGACCATAGTCAACTGTCTGGCATGGTCACTTGCATCACGGTGCCCAGGAGCAAATCTCTGGCCGGACCATATCAGGTCGAACCAGGGTAACTGTGGCACCGGAGTCGAGCAAGCCGGCTGCTTGGCGATCTCCGATGGTCACTTTGCGCAGATGCTTTTGCCGGACATCGTTGGATTGCAGCCCGACCATCGCAATCTGATGTCCCCTGATCTCCACTGCTGGTCCACTGGTGGCAAGTGTAGATTCCTCCTTTGAAGTCCCTCGCTGGGCTGGTTGGATGGCTGCACTTGGCTCCTCTGTTGTGCCAGTCGCACACGGGCGACCGGCCTCGCAGCTGGAGAGCGTTGCCCGTTTTGGGGTCCACCGGACCTCGGACGATCCGAACAGTCTGGCTTGTGGTGCCAAGTTTTGTTGCACTGGTAGCACCTCCTTTCGTGTCTGAACTCTGCAGCTTTGGGTGAACTTCCATTCGCTGCAGGTTTGCTCTTCCACTGAGGGGTGCTTTTTGCTCCCTTGGTCGGAGTGGCCGTATCCTGGGTAGCCAATTTCTTTCGCAATAATGCCCGGCTGGTGACGAACTCATCAGCCATTTGTGCAGTGTCCACATAAGACACTGCTGCAAAAATTGCTCTTTGAACATCAAGTACAGAAGTAAGTGGTACTTATTAGCACCATACTCCTCCACCCACTGGGTCCTGTGCAAAACCAGACAGGAGGCAAGCAGCATGTAAGACTCCTGGTGGCGCTTTTCCTTTAACCGGAACATGCCATGGTACGCTTCTGGGGTGAGGGCATACTGGGTGAGCAGGAGGGCTTTTACATGTCCATAGTCATTGCCATCCTCAGTGGGGTTTGCCTGGAGTGTCTCCTTGGCCGCGCCAGACAATAACGGTTAAGCCATAAAACCCAGTCCCATTCTTGCACCTGGTATCTTTGACACCGGGCCTCAAAGTTCCTCAAAATGTTTAAGTCGTATCCCCTATCTGTGCCCGAGACCAAGGCTATGGCGACCTACATCCAGGAGAATCTTAAGAAAGGGTTTATTCGGAATTCCACCTCCCCCGCCGGGGCAGGTTTCTTCTTCGTGAAAAAGAAGGATGGCTCTTTAAGACCCTGTATCTGTCACGCCTGTATGCCCGCAGACCTGGCAAGACCCCAGTACTGAGGTGGGAACGGTATTACACCACACACCCACAGCAGTGGGAGCAAGCCAGGAGTGTGGTATAGCTGGGCCTGTAGAGAGAGTGGTTAAGATACTTGCAACGTCTCGTGGTGTAAGCGTAAGAAAGGTCGTGTCCTTGTGCCAATGTCCAGGGGTCCAGAGGGTAGAGTCGTCAGGGTACAAAGCCAGGTCCAAGGATTCCAGAGGTCAGCAAGGTAGAGTTCGTAGCAAGGTTCAAGGGGTACAGAGAGCAGGGTTAGTCCAGGACAAGCAGGGGTCAAAGCCAGGGAAATCCAAAGTAAACAGAGGAACAGGATACAGCAGGGACAGAGAGGGAGCACAGCATAGGTCAGCACACACAGGGAAACAGGAACTATGCAGAGCGACGATAGAGAGGACAGACAGGGATTATAAAGGGAGACACACCAATAGGAAAGAGGGAGACAACAGGGATAGGTCAGGGAGAGAAGAGGAGACAGAAGGGGCAGACAGGGGAATGGCCTGTAGGGACTGCGAGGAGGAGTCAGGAACGTGGCAGGCCCAAGAAGAGGAGCGTCTGTAAGCTGAGGGTGCGCGCGCACAGGCTGCGACCGGGAGATGGCCCGCAGGGACCGGGAGGAGCTGAGGGAGCGCGCGCACAGGCTGCGTCACCAGGCACACGGAGCGCCGCACCACGGGTACCCTGATGGAGGGAGACAGAGGACCAGACGGAGCCGCCAGGGAAGGTGAGGTACTGGCCGCGGGCATAGCGAGTGTCTGGGAGCGGGGAGCGTCACTGCAGGGGCTCGGAGACCGCGCGGGCGCGCGAGGCCTGCGGGGCATGCGCTGAGGCAGTGGGGTAGAGAGAGAGGTAGACGGAGTAGGAAAGGGTAGAGGGATTGGAAGGAGATGGGACAGAAGCAGAGAAAGAAGGGGAAGGAATCTCCTGAATCGTGACAGTATCGACTTTCGTGGTCTTAACAAGATTACAGTTAAAAAAACGGTACCCTCTTCCTCTAATTTTGGAGCTTTTTGACTGGCTACAAGGAGCCTCTATATTTTCCAAACTCGACCTGAGAGGAGCTTACAATTTTATCCGAATACGAGACGGTGACGAATGGAAAACTGCATTTAACACGTGTTCGGGTCATTATGAATATCTAGTGATGCCGTTCGGCCTCTGCAATGCCCCTGCCGTCTTCCAAGAATTTATGAATGATATCTTCCGGGACATTTTGGGTATCTTCGTCATAGTATACTTAGATGATATCCTCATTTTCTCCAAGAATCTGGAAGATCACATTCGTCACACCAAGGTGGTTCTCTCTCGGCTTCGTGCAAATAGCCTCTACGCGAAGATGGAGAAATGTCTCTTCCACCAATCATCCACAGCCTTCCTTGGCTATATAATCTCCGATAAAGGTTTCACCATGGATCCTGAGAAATTGAAGGCTGTTCTGGTTTGGCTGTTGCCAAATTCCCTAAAAGCCGTTCAGCGTTTCCTTGGCTTTTCTAACTACTATCGAAAATTAATCCGTAATTTCTCCACTATCGCACTACCCATTACTGCTCTTCCCAAAAAAGGGGCTGATCCGACAGCATGGTCCTCTGAAGCCATCAAAGCCTTGGAGTTCCTCCAAAGGGCTTTCGTCTCCGCCCCCATCCTCCGGCATCCAGATACATCCCTTCCTTTCACCCTGGAGGTTGACGCTTCTGATGTGGGAGCCGGGGAAGTACTCTCACAAAGATCTTCTCCTCAAGAATGACTATCCTTGTGGATTACTTTCTAGGAAATTCTCTTCGGCCGAGAGAAATTATGATCTCGGGAACCGTGAACTTTTGGCTATCAAATTAGCCTTGCAAGAATGGAGACATCTCCTCGAGGGTACCAAAGAGCCAGTAGCTATTCTCACCGTTCACAAAAAACTTATTGTACATTGAGGGGGCTCGTCGTCTGGGATCCCGTCAAGCACGTTGGGCACTCTTTTTCTCTCGTTTCAATTACACGATTTCCTATATTCCGGGTACCAAGAATATCAAGGCCGATGCCCTTTCTCGCCAATTTTCTACGGAGGAAGGATCTAATGAATCTTCCGAGACCATCCTTCCAGCAAAGTATATTATTTCTGCCAATACGTTTGATATCCTGGATGAGATCAATAAAGCCCAGGCTCATATCCCTAGGAGATTTAAGGTGCCAGAAGGACGTCTGTACGCTGCCCCACGTTTTCGCCACAAGATCTTACTTTGGGGACATTCTTCCAGATCTGCTGGTCATCCAGGCTTCAAGAGGAAAGTGGATCTTATTAAACGAACCTTTTGGTGGCCTAAAATGAACAAAGTTCAAACAATCCAGGAGGAGCATATAAGGGGAAAGAAGACAAAGAAAACACACGATATAAGTGCCGATGTATGGACAATAAAATGTGGCATATAGTATAGTCTTGGCTCGTATGTCCAGCCTACACACAAGATGTAGATGAATAAAATGCAGTTTGCAATGAGGGCTGCTACCCGTGTGGAATTAATGCAGTCAGGATCCCCCCTCAGAGGCACACTCAGCAGTACATCTTGTGAGTAAGCTGGACATATGAGCCAAAGACTATACTACATGCCACATTTTATTGTCCATACATCTGCACTTATATTGTGTGTTTTCTTTGTCTTCTTTCCCCTTATATGCTCCTCCTGGATTGTTTAAACATTGTCATACTCCTTGGAACCCATGAAACAGGTCCCACCAGAGGGTTAGAGCTGGGTTATTAAGATTAACACTCATTATTTTATAATATTATCACTATTTTTATTTTTGATTAATTTTATTTATACCTCTATTATTATATTTTCACTTTTAAGTTGTTTGTGCCTTTATATTCACTTCTTCACAATATACTAAAATGAACAAAGACATTTTCGATTTCACCAGAGCTTGTCCAGTCTGTGCTCAGAGCAAGTCCGCCCGACACAAACCTTCCGGTCTCCTTCTGCCTCTTCCTATTCCGGAACGGCCTTGAAGCATATTTCCATGGACTTTATTGTGGAACTTCCAACTTCTAAGGGGATGAATAAGATCCTTCTGGTAGTGGACATGTTTTCCAAGCACACACACTTTATACCCCTCAAGGGTCTCCCAATTCAGCCACCCTGGCTGATATTTTTTCTAAAGAAATTTTCAGGTTACAAGGCGTGCCTCTCTCCATTGTTTCAGACAGGGGCACTCAATTCATCCCTAAGTTTTCGCGAGCGTTCTCTCACAGACTTGGCATTTCCCTCCTCTTCTCCTCGGGTTACCACCCGCAGACCAATGGCCAGATGGAGAGAATGAATCAGACCTTGGAGCAGTATCTCAAATGCTTTGTGTCAGAATCTCAAGACAACTTGGTGGACCTATTACCCTGGGCGGGTTTCGCTATTAATTCGCTGAAGAATGAGTCCACGCAAGAGTCGCCTTTTTCCATTAATTATGGGTTCCATCCCAGCAGCCTTCCCCTCTCCTCCCTCCTCTCTGGTGTTCCTGCAGCAGATACTCACGTCTCTAATCTACAAATCACTTGGAAGAAGATTCAAAAAGCCTTGCAAGGGGCCGTCCAAAAACAAAAGACACAAGCAGATCGGCGACGTCAGGTGGGGCCAGAATACAAACCTGGAGACAGAGTTTGGCTATCTTCAAAACATATCAAGCTTAAAACTCCTTCCCAGAAGCTGGCTCCTAGATTCTTGGGTCCCTTCAAGGTCCTCGAACGGATCAATCCTGTAGCGTATCGACTTTCGCTACCCCCCACCATGAGGATACCCTCCGTGTTCCACGTGTCCCTTTTGAAACCCTTCGTTCAAAATACATTTTCCGGACCGTCCTCAGAGACCCAATCCCGTCGTAATACAAGGGCAACAGGAATTTGAGGTCCATTCCATTCTTGATTCACGTTTTTCCAGGGGAAGACTTCAGTTCCTCGTTCATTGGAAAGGATATGGCCCGGAGGAACGCTCCTGGGTACTTGGTCATCATATTCATGCTCCAGCTCTCCTGAAACAATTTTGTCGGAAATTTCCTCACAAACCTTGGGAGGATTGTCCGGAGTCTGATCCTCAAGGGGGTGGGGGGTACTGTAAGGGATCGGGGGACACGTGCCTCTCAGCGGATCCCCGTCACTTCAGCTCCCAGTGCGGCTGTCAGCTCCGGTTCCCCGCTCCCTCGGCTCCTTACCTCTCCTGCCCCCACGCCGTGCCACTCCTCCACGGCGCACGCCGCATCCTCCCACGCACGGCTGGGGCGCGCGCACGGCAAGCTTACAGAGTGGGCACGCACCCAATCCTCTTACTCATTCTCCCGTGCCGCTGGCTCCGCCCCCCATCGGCTGCAGGCAATTTCAACTACTCACCTCTCTGAATCCCTCCCTGCTCACCTGGACCTATTCCTGGGATCACTCAGACAGGCCTCCGCTCCACCCCTTGCTACCATTGATCCTCCTGCATTTATAACCCCAGTCTGCCCTCTCCTTCATCGCTCTGCATAGTTCTTCTGTGACTTCTGTGTGCAGCTGTCTATGCCAAGCTCGGTTCTCTGTTACAGCTCTTGTTCCTGTCCCTGCCCCTGTTGGATACCTTTGGATTTGATCACGGCTCTTGTTTGACTACGTGTTCCTCGCTACCCCTGGACTCGGCTTTGGACCTCACTATGCTGCTTTCGCCTGCCCCTGACCCACGGCTCTTGGATATTGACCCTCTGTCTTCTGGAACCCCGGACTCAGCAAGTATCACGTTAACCCTTTCTCACCAGGCCCGGCAATGCACCTTACCACACTCCGGGTACACCCTCACTGTGGGTGCGTGTTTACCCTTACCCACCTCAGTACTGGGGACTGGCCAGGTCTGCGGGCATACAGGCATTACACACCTTTTATACTGGGATCATATGATTGAGCAAAACAAGGAGGCAAAATAAATTGTAATTTATTCCAGGAAAAGACATACACACAATGGCTCACAATATGCAATAGAAAACACACTTACTGGGGATCTGGGCTAATGAACTAAACTTTCCTAGTCCAAATGGTTACAAAATGAAGTCTGTATGAGTCCTTTCCAATGACCGGGAGGTACTCCAAAAGTCCTGGAAGTCAATTCGGCATGCAGTTCCAGCCACGACCACTACGTTTCATTTTCAGAACTTGCCCCTAAAAAGCGGGACTTTCTTTCAAAATTTCTGGCCTTGAAATCTCTGAACCTAGCTCACGTCTATTTATCTCAGAGCATCTTTTTGGGATCTTGAATTTGCTGTTGGTGGTTGGGTGCTTAGAATCTGATGTCCTGATTGGCTGCTAGGTTTCTTATAGGTTTTGGAGTCCCATTCACAAACCACTACAGTCAATCAGTGCGTGGGAATTTCTCTGCAAGCCTATCACCGATTTGCTGGTATTCTGAAGCCGGGCGGGCACCGATTTCAATTCTGCTAAGGGGCATGTGCCAACCTGGCACCTCTGCCTCTTAGCATATTGAACCCCCCGCTGTGCCAGGCGCCTCAAAGTCTGGGGCTTGGCAAATGGTGGCCGGATAGCCCTTTGTTATATCAGGACGTGGAAGCTTGAGTGTAACTCCAGTACCCCGCCTATTCTAACACCATGGCATCCCTAAGGCTTTCAAGTCCGGGACCTGAACAGACACAGTAGCACCACGCCTGGTGGCCAACTGGTCTCTCGGAACCCAGGACTTGGAAATCCTACAGTTTATATACAGATTACCAGCATATATACGTATTAAATATAATCCTTTAATAAAATATACCTTTACACTGTATCTTGTGCTACTGTAAAAATGTATGTGACCCTTTCTGGTGGCCGGGATAGAATAAGAAGAAATACTCTCTACTCTTACTAGCCTTATCCCTGTCACACTGTAGAAACCTGACTTTACAGTTGGCACACAAATAAAACACTCACAGCTTTATCACATAGCTGAAGCACCCCCTGAACCCCTATACCAGGATCAGGGTGACTTGGGCATGAACTGGGCATCCCCCCCTTCTACTATAGACCATTCTGGGGATACCTTTATCCCCTATGCCCTTTTTTACCTTTCTGGTCTGTGCTGAAGCAGGGGCTCCTGGCATTGAGTCGCAAGAACGTTTCCAGGGTAGGATTTTGACCGGAGCACTGTGCTTCAATGTATCCGAGAATTGCACCTGATTTTCGGGTACATCTTTGGGGTATCCCGTTACTCGGGGACCCCGCTACATAGGCACAATCTGAAAAGACTTTCTCCGGAAAAACCACCCTGAACTCCTAGCCTAGCAATCTCTGCTTGCTGGCACTCCTGGAAAGGCAAAAGCACAAAACTTCTTTATTGTCACATAATTTACACACAGTCACAGTAATGCAGGTGCGGCAGCCAGGTCCAAGAGCTGACACTCTAGGACCCCAAAACAGGGATCAGGTGCAACCAAGTGGGCTTAACCTTTATTATTGAGCCTTGTTACCTCCTCACTGTCACAGTGTGTGTGTGTGTGGGGGGGGGGGTGGGTTTAAGTGTGTGTATGATTAGTACTTCCCCCACCCAGGTGAGTGTGTGACTGTATGTGTGTGTGTTGTGATTGAGGATGTATGTTGTGATTGAGAGTGTGAGTGTGTGTTGCTGTTGAGGGTGTGTGTGGATGGGTGGTGTGTGTGTGTGTGTGTGTGTGTGTGTGTGTGTGTGTTGTGAATGAGTGTGTGACTGTGTTTTGTGATTGAGTGTTTGTGTGTTATGATTGAATATATGTGTGTGTTGTCAGTGTGTGTTTCCGTTGTGATTAAGTGTGTGGGTGTATGTTGTGATTGAGGGTGTGTGTTGTGATTGAGAGTGTGAGTGTGTGTTGTGATTGAGGGGTGGGTGGGTTGAGTGTGTGTGTGTATCGGGGGGTGATTGAGAGAATGTGTCTGGTGTGGAATTGAGTGAGGAGCGGGGTTGTATGAGGGGGAGAGTGAATGAGTGGGCAGAGAGGGGTGGGAGAGAGAGTGAGGTAGAGTGAGACATGGGGCGAGAGAGAGGGACTGTCACGGGAGTGAGTGTGAAGATGAGAGTGGGGACAGTGAGGATCAGAGGGGGGAATGAGAGCAAGGTATGTGAGATTGGGAGTGCTCGCAAAGCCACTGACATGAGGAGCCCAGTGGAAACTACATTTATTTTGTGGTGTTTGTTTAGGGGGCCCTATCAAGATTTCTGCAGGGGGGGGGGATGTAGTTACGCCCCTATGTATGTCAACCTTTTTGTTGAACTTTTAGAAGCACCTACAGTAGGGTTTAGCATGCCAAGCCGGCCTCTTTGGATAATAAGAAGTTACATAGTTACATAGTTACATAGCTACATAGTAGATGAGGTTGAAAAAAAGACATAGGTCCATCAAGTTCAACCTATGCTAAATTTAGACAACAGATACTTTATCCTATATCTATACTTACTTATTGATCCAGAGGAAGGCAAACAAAAAACCCCAGAGTCATATCATCCAATGATATCTCATAAGGGGAAAAATTAATTCCTTTCTGACTCCAAGAATTGTCAATCGGATTAATCCCTGGATCAACATCCTTCCCATGTATACTTATTTGGTATATCCCTGTATACCTTTCCCATCTAAAAAGAATCCAACCTTTTTTTTAACAAATCTATTGTATCTGCCATCACAGTCTCCATGGGTAATGAATTCCACATTTTAACTGCCCTTACTGTAAAGAACCCTTTCCTTTGTTGCTGGTGAAATTTCCTTTCCTCCAACCTTAAGGGATGGCCCCAAGTCCTTAGTACTGCCCGTGGGATGAATAGTTCTTTTGAAAGCTCCTTGTATTGTCCCCGAATATATTTGTATATAGTTATCATATCCCCTCTTAGACGCCTCTTTTCTAATGTAAATAAATCTAATTTAGCTAGCCTCTCCTCATAAGTCAGATTGTCCACCCCCTTTATTAATGTGGTGGCTCTTCTCTGCACTCTCTCTAGTTCCATAATGTCTTTTCTTAGGATTTGTGCCCAAAATTGTACTCCATATTCAAGGTGTGGTCTTACTAGTGCTTTGTAAAGGGGCAACATATGTTTACTTCCCTTCCATCCATTGCCCGTTTGATGCAAGATAAGATCTTGTTTGCCTTTGCAGCTACTGCATGACATTGGGCACTATTGCTAAGCCTGCAGTCTACAAGCACTCCTAAATCCTTCTCCATCAAGGATTCCCCCAATATATCTCCATTTAATTTGTAAGTCGCCTTTTTATTCTTGCATCCCAAATGCATAACCTTACATGTATCTGTATTAAACCTCATTTGCCCTTTACCTGCCCACGTTTCCAGTCTCTCCAAGTCCTACTGAAGAGAAATTACATCCTGCTCTGATTCTATTACCTTACACAATTTAGTATCATCAGCAAAGATGGAGACTTTGCTCTCTATGCCAACCTCAAGGTCATTAATAAACAAGTTAAAAAGCAGGGGCCCCAGTACCGATCCCTGAGGTACTCCACTCACGACTTTACCCCAACCTGAAAAAGTTCCATTTATGACAACCCTCTGTTGTCTGTCCTTTAACCAGTTTTCCATCCAGGTGCATATATTATTACTGAGTCCAATTTTCTTTATTTTGTACACCAACCTCTTGTGTGAAACCGTATCAAAAGCCTTTGCAAAATCTAAGTAGACCACATCAACTGCATTACCCTGGTCTAAATTCCTACTTACCTCCTCATATAAACAAATAAGATTAGTTTGGCAAGATCTATCCTTCATAAATCCATGCTGACTATTACTAATAATTTTGTTTTCCATTAGGTATTCCTGAATATTAGCCCGTATTAAACCTTCAAGTAGTTTCGCTAGTATTGAAGTCAGGTTTACAGGTCTGTAATTTCCCGGTTGTGATCTAGCTCCCCCTTTAAATATAGGCACCACATCTGCTTTACGCCAATCTTGTGGTACTGAGCCTGTGGAAATGGAGTCCTTGAATATTAAATATAATGGTTTGGCTATTACTGAGCTTAACTCCTTGAGAACTCTTGGATGTATGCCATCGGGGCCAGGTGCCTTATTTACTTTAATTTTTTCAAGTCGCTTATGAACTTATTCCTCAGTTAACCAATTGTTCATTAATATGGAGGTTGTGGCTTCCTCTTGCGGCACTACTATTGAACTTGATTCTTCCCTGGTAATTACAGAGGCAAAGAATTTGTTTAATACCTCAGCTTTTTCCTTATCTCCAATAATCTGCCTACCCATCTCACACTGAAAGGGTCCTCTATTTTCTTTTCTCATTTTTTTGTTATTAAGGTACTTAAAGAACTTTTTAGGGTTGACCTTACATTCTATTGCAATCCTTTTTTCATTATCCATTTTTGCTAATTTGATTGCCCTTTTGCAATTTTTGTTACATTCCTTATAATTCTGATACGATGTCTCCGTCCCTTCTGACTTAAAGAATCTAAACGCCTTCCACTTCTTGTCCATTTCCTCCCCTACCTGCTTATTTAGCCACATTGGTTTTTACTTATTTCTTTTATACTTATTACGCACCTGATAAGTGTGTTTTCTAACAATGTTTTAAAGACTGCCCATTTCTCTTCTACATTTTTCCCTGCAAAAACATCATCCCATTGTATTACTACTAGATTAGACCTCAGTTTATTAAAATCTGCCTTTCTAAAGTTTAAGGTCTTTGTTGAACCCAAGAAATCTATTTTTTGATCATTTATTTCAAATGAGACCATGCTATGATCACTTTTACCCAAATGTTCCAGGACTTGAATATTTGTTATTACTTCTACATTGTTTGATATGACCAAATCCAGTATTGCCCCTCTCCTGGTTGGTTCCTCAATAATTTGGGTCATATAATTGTCTTTAAGCACCCCAAAAAAACTGTTTCCTTTTGTTGTAACGCTAATCTCATTGCCCCAGTCTATGTCTGGATTATTAAAATCCCCCATTATGCAAACATGACCCAGTTTTGATGCCTTTTCCATTTGCAAAAGTATTTTAGCTTCCTCAATCTCACAGATATTTGGTGGTTTATAGCATATTCCCACAAACATTTTCTTAATACTTTTACCTCCACTGCTAATTGCTATCCACAAAGTCTCTACATTTTCATCATTCCCTTCATAAACACCATCCCTTATAATAGGTTTTAGATCCGGTTTAACATATAAACATACTCCACCTCCCCTTCTATTTGTTCGATTCCTTCCGAAAAAGGGAATAACCCTCTAAATTAACTGTCCAGTCATGAGTTTCATCCCACCATGTTTCAGTAATGCCTATGATATCATACTGCTCCCTTGCAGCTATTAATTCAAGCTCCCCCATTTTATTTGTCAGGCTTCTTGCATTAGCAAGCATGCATTTAAGTTTTTTCAGCCTGTACTATTATCTGCTCCTTCCTTTCTGCGCCCACTTGGTTTAGTCTTTAGAAGTTTTCTAGTATTATCTGTATTTACTATGGGTGTCTCACTGCTTGTCAAACTCGCACTTGCCCTCATTCTACCTCCATACCACCTTGTATCCTCCTCTATTCCATTTAGTTAATTATCTGTTTCATTCCCCTCCCCCCTCCATCCTAGTTTAGCATTCTCCTCTCTAGCACAGAAGATCCCTCTTCATTGAGGTGCAATCTGTCCCTAGAATATAGATGGCACCTCTCAGAAAAGGAGTCCCAGTGGTCTAAAACCCAAACCCCTTCTTCCTGCACCCCTTTCTTAGCCATGCATTAACCTCCCTGATCTCTGACTTGCGACATGCGGTAGCGCATGGCACTGGTAGTATTTCAGAAAATACTACCTTGGAGGTCCTTGCCTTAAGCTTTTTGCCTAGATCCCTGTAATCATTTTTTAGGACCCTCCATCTTTCTCTAACTTTGTCATTGGTGCCAACGTGTACCAAGACCGCCGGGTCAATCCCAGCCCCCCCCCCCAACAATCTGTCTATCCAATCCGCAATGTGCCAAACCCGAGCACCCGGGAGACAACAAACTGTTCGGTTCATGCGGTCACGGCAACAGATTGCCCTATCTATCTTCCTAATAATGGAGTCCCCTACCACCACAATCTTTCTTTGTATCTGAGCATCCTGAGTCCCCACTGTGCTGGAGGAACTATTCCCCTGGCTGCTAGAGGAATTATTCTCCCCCAGCCTTGCCATTTCTGCCCCGACATTCCCAATATCTTCACTCAACATGGCAAATCTATTGGGATGTGTCAGCTCAGAAACGACCTGCCTCTCTTCCTATTGCCCCTGCTTTCCCTTCTAACTGTCACCCAGCTACCTACCTGCTCCTCACTAATGGCAACCAAGCTACCTACCTGCTCCTCACTAACAGCGCCAGCATCTGCACCACTAGTCAAAGCATGGGCCTGCTCAGTGAGCTCTAATTCCCTTTCAAGATTGCCAATGTCCCTCAATATTGCAAGTTGCCTCTTCAGATCAGCAATCTCTGATTCTAAAGAGACCACCCGATCACACCTCTCACAGCGGTATGCTCCTTGGAACAGCTGCTCCAAGTGCACATACATGTGGCAAGATGTGCATTGAGTGGCATTTTCAATCCTGCTCATTCAAGCAACTATGAAGTTTAGAAGTACTAACAGTAAACTGTACTTCAATATACTATACCCTGTTTAACCGCTTCCTTGTTCAAACTGCTTCTGGTACTAACTGCACACACTTTAAACAACCACCACTTCAAATCAACCACACGGATCAGTCAGTACACGCAAGCTCAGGATTCGTTAGAAGCCTCTGTTTAAATAGGGACACCCATTTGGTGTGTTAGGTTATCTATTAACTTACCCCACCCACTGCTGGTGTGTTAGGCCAGCCAATTAACCAACCACACCCACTCTGCCTCAGGCAGGAGAAAGGGAAAAGAAAGTTACAGGCTTCAAATTACAGCACACTTTAAAAATAAATTAAGCCACTGCACACTCCCCAAAAACAGCCAACCCTGCTAGTCTACCCAGTACTTCCCTTTCCTTCTGGTTCTAACTGCACATACTTTAAACAACCCGCACTTCAAATCAACCACACGGATCAGTCAGTACACGCAAGCTGTAATCCAAATGAAATTGCAATTTTATTTAATATATACTTGATAAGTGAATTAGACATAAAAATAATAATATTGCCAAATATTAATGCTGATTAACAAGGCAGAATATATTAACATATATGCAAAATAGCTAATGTTGACCTGTACTGTAGCTAAAGCTATCACCATATTTTCATGATGGTTGCCCCAGCCTTTGACCAATCACAAGCTACCTATGATACTGTTGCTAAATAAGTCAGTTCTTGACAGCTGTCCAAGGTGCTGCAAGTGCAATACTGCCAATTTCGGTACTGGACAATATGTGTGCATACTGTACAATGCAACACCATTATTTCTTTTTGACAACCGTGGATATTATATATTAAAGTATAACCGTTTGTATAGTGGCTTAATTCTTCTTTTAATGCAAAGAATGATATAGAACGTGGCAACTAGAATCAAATGAAGCCTTTATTCTAATGTGATTATGCCATTGCCACAATGAGGAGGGAGAGACAATAAATAGTAAGGAAGGGATAAGCATGGCTTTCTGGGAAATTAAATTGCAAAAATAGAATCTCCTTGAGGTAGTGGCAATAATTCTAACTACATATTTAAACAAGTGTTTAGATTTGTATTGGAAAACATACTTGTAACTCGCCTCTCTTTCATATCATCTGTTTAGCTCAAAGTTGATTTTGAGTAGGATTACACCTTTGTTTTGCACAGTTGTATTTTAGATTAAAGAAGACAGCAATCTTGTGTAGACAGTATTCTTTATATTGAGTGTTTGCCTTTGATGGCTGTGAGGGAATATGTAACACCAGGCTATGCAGGTGGTTAGAAAGCAATCTTTATTTCTAAACTATAGTCGTACTGTCGGAATAGCCTTTAGGCTCAGACACACCAATTCTTAGTTCTAAAGCTGTTATTAAAATGACAGAATCTGCCTTCTAACAAGAAAGCCAACAGGCAGGAAAATATCACTGCCCAATCAGATGGTGTTGTGCAGTGACCAATTAGGGGCTAGCTTACATCTCAATTTGGAAAACTGGGTAGCACTTCTTTAGGTGCCCAGTCAGCATTCCAACAGCTCTGTGCTATGCGTGTGTATGTGTCAGCCACTGTCTGATTTACGGCTCTGCTGAAAAGGGCTTTTCCAGCAACATCAGCAACAAGTCAGGTAAGTCTGCTGTTCCCTACTGTGATTACAGATGCAGAGAGGCTAATGATAAACACATCAGTGTATTAACCTATGACTCTAAATTGTATACATTCAATAAATATGCATAGTCACATATGTCACATCAATGCCTTTTGTGCATTAACCCCTAAATTCATGAGCTGAAGGAGAGGACAGCCATGACAGTTCTCTATGAAAGATGAATGTTTTAAGGCACCTAATCATTAGATGCTGCTCTCGTGCACATCTTGATGTAACTCTTTTTCACACATTTATTTTAGTCACTGTTCAATAATTTATTTTACATCTATTTAACATTTTACATACACATGAGATGCCAATTGCCGTTTATATTTTTACTGTATGTTCGAGATAAATATTGGTTTGGAATGTTTGGAAATAGTAGGATAATATTAGTTTAGTTAATTATTCATTTACATTATGGGTTGGGAGTGCCGGTATCATTTTTTGTAATTATACCCTATGGAAAAATTCTCCTGGATTTATACATTTTCAAGTACAAAATAAAAGGGATATTGGGACAAAGCTAAAGAGAGGATTCAATAAATTATTCCAATATTCCAGTGTTCCTATACAAAGTATGAATTTGCAGCATATTTTTAGTTTTTTTTAAATATATTTTTGTGCTTATATATACATACACATATATAAAGAAATAGATCTATCAAAATACATACATATATATATTAACATTGTGTATATACTCTCTCTCTCTCTCTCTCTCTCTCTCTCTCTCTCTCTCTCTCTCTCTCTCTCTCTCTCTCTCTCTCTCTCTCTCTCTCTCTCTCTATATATATATATATACACACACACACACATACACACATACATATGTACTGTATATATCTTGATTTTTACAGTGCCACCCAGGTACATAGCACTTTACAATACACATGACATAATATTAAAACACATAATAGGAATCAGCACTTCAGACCTTAAAACAATAGAAAAAGGAGTTCCAGCCCCGAAGAGCTTATAATCTAAGTGGTGAGTGGGGAGAATTTACAGAGACAGTAGGAGAGTGTTCAGGTAAGCGTGTCCGCAGGAGGCCAAAGTTGGCGCATATGAGATTTATAGTATCAGCCAGCAGAGCTACCCATATGCTTGGTTAAAGTCATAAAGGTGGAGAAAGAGGGTGCTAGTCGGATATTGAAGGGAAGGGCATTCCAGAGGTGTGGGGCAGTGAGTGAGAGATTTTAGGTGGGAGAGGGCTTTAGATACAAAAGGGGTAGACAGAAGACATCCTTGAGCAGAAAGCAAGAGTCGGGCAGTTGTATAGCGAGAATTTTGGGCTAATATACAGTAGAGGCAACGTTTATTCTAACATTTGCCGTAAACTAGCTGGGTTACATTCTGGGTATGTGCTGGGTATGTTCTGGGCTAGTTTGAGGCACGTTTAAGGCATTTCTGCATTGACTAACGACCCATAGGATTAACACAGCAGGGATCCCTGGCAGTCCAATTCAGTTTGAATGGGACTGCCAGGGACCCCTGCTGTTAATCTGATAGGCCATTAATCAATGCAGAAATGCTGGGGCTAGTTTAAGGAAAGTTTAAGGCATGTATTCAGAATGTACCTGGGTGTTTCCTGGGTCTTTTGGGGAATTGCCACTGGTTTTTGTTAGAATAAGAGTTGCCTCTACTGTATAAGGAGGGGCAGATGAGTGTATAGCCTTAAAAGAGAGGAGGAGAATTGTGCAAGTGATACAGAGTTTAATAAGAAGCCAGGAGAGAGATTTGACCAGTAGAGATGCCAAGACAGATTTAAGAGTGAGTAAAGTGATTTTAGAAGTAGCGTTTAGGATAGATTGTAGGGGAGATGGGTGAGATCTAATAGAGGAATGAACTCCTCCTACTTCCCTCCCTCTCAGAGGGAGTATCTAGCTGTGGTGAGCCAGGATTGGCCATGAGCCACTACCAATAATATGCTGGCAACGATCGATCACCATGGCAACATTATGGTATAAAAACCTACCGTTTTCACTTGGAACCTGCCCCCGATGAAGCCCGTCATGGTGAAACGTACGTAGGGTACGTCTGACATCACCATCACGTGACGTCGGCTTGTCGGAGTGGTGAGGGCTTGTGTACGTCTGGGTGCTTCGTAGACTGCATTAGTGGGCAGCAACAGCACCCAGACTTTAGTGTCAGTCAATGTTAAATAAAGAGTTTGTGTCCAAATATATTGAGTTAGAGATCAGCTACTTAGATAGACTTGGGGCTATTTCTATAGCTTCCCTGAACATATGTGTCTATCTGTATAGCTATATTCATTCTCTCCTTTGTAAGCTTATGGTTGCTCCCACAAGGGATCAGTGATATAACATTATCCTCACCTTACTTACCTGTGTGATACTTCTCTAACACTTACAAACCATTCAAGGGCTAACAGACTGACAATAGGGTTTATATATAATTCCCCTATGTACTACCCCACCTCTCCGGTTTTTTATTTATTTTAATAACAATTTGTCCTGCATCTATGGTTATTCCAAACAGTTATCATTTTAAGATTAATCAATAACTATTAAGTTTTAGTTTGGGTGCACTCTCTAAGTGCCACAATATAGGGATTCTTTCTTTCCTCTCACTTAGTCTATCATTTATTCCCTGTGAGCACCACCCTTCCCCTATACTGTTTGGGGTATTAATCCCTCTTCATTCGCTTGAGCAGGGTATATCTGCCAATACTATAATCTGCAGATGATACTTGGTTTATACATATCGAGATGGGTGAGAAGCAGAATGCCGCACAGTAAAAGGTTACAATAGTCAAGACAAAAGAAAATGAGGGCCTGCGTTAGAGTTTTAGCAGTAGAGCGACAGAGGAAAGGGCGTATCTTTGCAATGTTATGGGAGGAAAATGTGAGGGACAAGTCAAATGTGACACCTATGTAGTGTGGTTGTGATACTGTGTGTATGATAGTACAGCCAACAGTAATGTGGAAGGGGGCAGTAGAGCTAGGCTTGGGAGGAAGCATGAGGAACTCTGTCTTCAACATATTAAGGTTGAGTTGAGTTTGAATTATCCAGGATGATATAGAGGAAAGAGATTCAGAGTCTTTGGTCTGAACAGCAGGTGTAAGGTCAGGGGCAGCGTAGGTCACCGTCTGTATTCGTTTTTCTGCTTTCATAGTTACGTACAGGCATACCCCACTTTAAGTACACTCACTTTAAGTACACTCGCGAGTAAGTACATATCGCCCAATAGGCAATCGGCAGCTCACGCATGCGCCTGTCATCACGTCCTGAACAGTAATACCTGTACCGAAGCTGTGCGCAAGCAGGGAGACTATAGAGCCTGTTACAAATGCGTTATTTACATCAGTTAAGCACGTATATAAAGATTGCAGTACAGTACATGCATCGATAAGTGGGAAAAAGGGAGTGCTTCACTTTAAGTACATTTTCGCTTTACATACATGCTCCGGTCCCATTGCGTACGTTAATGCAGGGTATGCCTGTAGTAGATGAAGTTAAAAAAATACATGCGTCCCTCAAGTTCAACCTATGCTTAATTTAGATGACAGATACTTTATCCTATATCCATACTTAGAGTATATTGATCCAGAGAAAAGTAAACAAAAAAACCCAGTTAAATATCATCCAATGATATCTCATAAGGGGAAAAATAAATTCCTTCCTGACTCTAAGAATTGTCAATCAGATTACTCCCTGGATCAACATCCTTCCCATGTTTACTTATTTGGTATATTCTTGTATATCTGTCCTTTTTAAAAAGATGTCCAACCTTTTTTTGAACAAATCTATTGTATCTGCCATCACAGTTCCCATGAGTAATGAATTCCACATTTTAACTGCCCTTACTTTAAAGAACCCTTCCTTGCTAGTGAAATCTCCTTTCCTCTAACCTAAAGGGATGCCCCAGAGTCCTTTGTACTGTCCTTGGGATGAACAGTTCTTTTGAAAGCTCCTTTTACTGTCCCGAATATATTTGTATATAGTTATCATATCCCCTTTTAGACGCCTCTTTTCTAATGTAAATTAATTTAATTTAGCTAGCCTCTCCTCATAAGTTAGATTGTCCATCCCCTTTATTAATTTGATGGCTCTTCTTTGCACTCTCTCTAGTTCCATAATGTCTTTTCTAAGGAGTCGTGCCCAAAATTGTACTCCATATTCAAGGTGTGGTCTTACTAATGTTTATAAAGGGGCATCATTTATGTTTACTTCCCTTCCATCCATTGCCCGTTTAATGCAAGATAAGATCTTGTTTGCCTTTGCAGCTAGATCATGAATTTGGGCACTATTGCTAAGCACTCCTAAATCCTTCTCCATCAAGGATTCCCCTAATTTATCTCCATTTCATTTGTAAGTCACCTGTTTTTTCTTGTTTCCCAAATGCATTACCTTACATGTATCTGTATTAAACCTCATCTGTCATTTACCTGCCCAAGTTTCTAGTCTCTCCAAGTCCTTCTGGAGAGAAATTACATCCTGCTCTGATTCTATTACCTTACACAATTTAGTGTCATCAGCAAAGATGGAGACTTTGCTCTCGATGCCAACCTCAAGGTCATTAATAATCAAGTTAAAAAGCAGGGGTCCCCGTACCGATCCCTGAGGTACTCCACTCACAACTTTAGCCCAACCTGAAAAAGTTCAATTTATGACAACCTTCTGTTGTCTATCCTTCAACCAGTTTTCAATCCAGGTGTAAATATGTTTACCAAGTGCTTTATTTTGTACACTAAACTCTTGTGTGGAACCTTTGCAAAATCTAAGTAGACCACATCAACTGCATTACCCTGGTCTAAATCCCTACTTACCTTCTCAAAGAAACAAATAAATTTAGTTTGGCATGATCTAGACTTTATAAATCCATGCTGACTATTACTACTAATTTTGTTTTCCATTAGGTATCCCTGAATATTATCCTGTATTAAACCAAGGGTACCTGAAGTACATTCCTTTTTCAGCACAGGCATCTGTCGTTAATTTATTTGGAGGGAGGTTTAAGGGGACATACAACTGGAGATGTGAGGAAGTCTTCCTTAACCTCCAAAGGCCTTCTTATCCTGTGGGTCCTATTCTAGTAGCTTCAAATTTGTCATTGCCAAATCGCACGTTTTGGCATGTTCAGATGTCACAATATGAAATGTGTGAAGAAATGGTATTCTCTATTGAAAATCGCATTTTATAAACCGCATCTATAAAAAGATTTACAAATGAAATGACGTGCTACTGTAACTCCCTCCAATACGATGCAAAAGACCCATTTTAGTTTTTGGAGGATGGGAAGGACTTCCTCGTTTTTCCAGTTGTATGTCCCCTTAAACCTCCCTCCAAATACATTGTGGAGAGATGCCTGTGCTGTAAAAGGAACATACCTCAAGTACTCTGGGAGATATGCAAATGTCTATACAAAGTATATTTTAATGTGCAACAAATCCTAAAATATATCTTTAAGACCAATCAGTTTAAGGGCCTGTTGCAGGGTACACGCAACCACACGCGGGTTTCTTGCAAAGGCTTATTTATTGAGCCTTAAAAAAATACAGCACACAAAAACAAAAAAAGCTTCTTTTCAGCATAAAATCAGAAATTACGTCCTGAGCAGGGCTTGCCCTTTCCCAACAAGGGCTGTTTAGATTTCAGCGTAACAATATACAAACAGTTCATCAAAATATATTCTGAAGACAGACCTTATAGCAGTAATCTTAGATCAGGGTTTCAGTACTCTCTCTTGACCAGCCAGCCTGCATGTGTGAACAGCCTGGGGGTTTTAAAACACCTTGATGAGGCAGCTGGGATCAGACTAATCAACTAAACTGAGAGTTAACCTCCTCACTGCTGCACTACAGATGTCTGCCAGGCATAGGGCTGGTGACGTTTATTCATCCTGTCACAAAGGCCCTTGTGATGAATGGAGTCAGAGTATGAGACCCAACAGTACTAGAACCACCAAACCTGCAATCCAGTGCAACAGCACTATTATTGAACTAACCCAGATGCTGGGAAACTCCACTGTCACATAACTCTGAGGCACCTCAGAAGTCACATCTCTTAGGTGTCTCAGGTGTGCTCATTTTTTGGCAATAGAAACATTGACCTGGCAACAGGAAAGTCTGTGTTTTTTACACAACATTCTCCCCTTTTTTTTTTTTTTTTGCTTATTTTAAAATATAACGCATGTGACAATGTATATTTTTACATTCTTATCTAAGCTGGCAATCGTTTGGAGCTCCTGTTATAAATCTGTAAAATCCTGATTGTGTGCCTAACATAATGGCTTCCTTTCCGTTTAAATCAATCCTTCAGTTAGTGTAACTCAGCAGCTACAATGTATCCTTATATTACTAAAGTAACATGATCTATTTTTACAGTTTACAGCTAAAGCTGCTGGGAATATTGGCAATAAATGATCACAAACCGGAAAGTGTTGCAAAGATCTTGCACTGCTTGGGAAGTGGGCTAAAACGTGCTACAGAAATCAAAGGATGCTTTAAAACTGATTCAAAATGGCATTAAGAGTTGAATACCCCCCCTTCTATTATCTAGTACTACAGAACTTTGTATTTAAAATATATATATATACGATTTCAGATGTTTTGCTGCTTTAAAGGAAGCTAGGGGAAGGGGCAACAGGTGTAAGTAGTAGAGCCCAAAAGTATGCTGTGACAAAAGCATTTCCCAGCATCTGGGTTAGTTCAATGCTATAGCTACTGCTCTGGGTGACAGGGTTGTGGGTTCTAATACTGTTGGGTCTGACTAGTACCCCTTTCATCACAAGGGCCTATAGACTGATTGGTCTTAAGGATATTGTGGCAGGACAGCCTTGCAGTGGGGTCAGTAAGAGTCCTAAACAGTTGGTAAGGCTTTTAACTTCAGAGGTTTATTTTCCACAATCAAACAAACATTAGGCACACTGTCCCTTTAAGGCAAACACAAAACATAAAAAGAAAGCCTGCTCCACCTTGGGAGACTTGCTAAACATTCCAGGCCCTAGCTACCTGGCTGGCTTTTACCAGTTCTAAACATATCACACAATATTAAGAAACAATATTAAAGTCTGTATCTAATTGTTGGGGGAACTTGGCCCCCAAGAGAGTCCAATAAATCCCCCTAGATACAGCAACTTGGACAGGAGAGTTCTGTAATCTGAGACAAGCACCTACTACAAGCAGTAGCCTTCTTATCAAGCTACCTGTCGGCTATATCCACTTACTATATCCACTTACATCCTGCTTGCCCAGGTAATTCTTCCTGAGCTAACCCTCTGACTGCTGGTACCTTCAGAGGTATGTTTCCCAGGCATAATCATGAGTAATTAACTTCACCCTGTCACAGATATATTTTAGGATGTGTGGCTCACGAAAATATACTTTGTATAGACATTAGCATATCTCCAGAGTTCATGAGGAATGTAGGCATGTAGGTATGTTCCTTAGGCATCTCTGCCTAATTTATTTGAAGGGAGATTTGAGGGGACATATATACAACTGGCGATACTATTAGCTCCCCCTCTCCCCCCTCTCCTCCCTCTTTCCCTGTCTTAAAGGGACTGCACCTCTCTCCCCAGGCACTACCTTCTCACCAAACATAAAGGTTTTTAACATCATGGGATAGTAGGATACAGGGACTGCAACTGGGCCCCTTACCCACAAAATCACTTGCTCCAAGTGTACCAACCATGGCCACAGCCCTCAGCCTAGTAAATCCAGTGCCCTGGTCACAACCATGCTGGGGCCCCACCTAGCCTAAGCAGGAAACATGGGGGGAGGTGCCCTATATCACCTAGCCAAGGCATTTAGGCTTATGTGAGGGCTGTGGCTGAAGTAGTGGGCCCCTCTGTAGTGGTGGCAGACAGCAAGGTGTACAGGAAGGGTGTATTCTTTATCTGTATGCTGGCTGCCACCCATACCCTGCTGCAGAGGGACCTACATCCCAATTAAACCTCTGGAAGAGTTGGGCACAAGAATAATACTGTCAAATGGGCCCCCCTTCCTCCCAGATGGCCTCATGCACCCACACTTGCAAGCCCTGTGAGATATTGTCTCCCATAACAAAAATAACATTGGAATGCAGGGATAGGGCGCTGAGACATGTGGTCTCATTTAGGAGGCAGATCAACTTCTGCTGCCAGGGAGCACAGAATCTGTGGATGGGTCCCCTGTGAGGGCACTGTATACAGGGTGTATTCTGGCATGGAGGAAGTAAGATTTTATCTGTGCATGGAGTTGAGGCACGCTCGCAAGAGCTGCCCCAAATTGAATATAAGATCTACCCCAGCTCCTGCTCCCGCTCGTCCCTCTGCCAAAACAATCTGTTCCGCTGTACCCACCACAGCGAGGCCATCAAGGCATCAGGTCCACCCTGAGGCCGTAGGAGAGATCACTTATAAGGCTGATGAGATTAACTCCCAAAGGGAAGGGCGGGAGTTTTGAGATACTCAGCCAAAGGGGAGCCTGGGGAGTGGGGGCTGTGAGGAATCGGGGAACACGTCTGTTGCGACGTGTTCCCTCCTTACCTACTGCTGCTGCCGCTGCTGCACTCTCCGCTCATGCGCGCAACCCCGCTCTGATTACAGAGCACGTGCGCACCCGCAGCTCTTCAGCCCCTGCCACAGAGCTTGGCTCTGCCCCTGGATGCACGCGCTGCTCTTGCATGCGGCGCGCACGTGACGACGTGCAATGATCCCCAGCTGCGTGTCAAGCATCATTTGTGCCTCTTGTCTCCTGTAGCCTATCCCAGCTTCCGCTGGGGCAGTTCCCTCACTACACCCGCTATCTGTCTGCCTATATATACATTGTTCTTACTCTCAGTCAGTGCTCAGCATAATTCGGTGTAGCCTCGCTGCTTCCTACAGTTGTGCCTTGCCTTGTTCCAGTCTTGTCTTTCAGATTAACCTCTTGTGTACTGACCCGGCTTTTAAGTGAACCCTCTGGATATTGACCTAAGTTTACCCTCGACTACGGTGACTTCTCCAACCCTTGATCACGGCTAAATGGACCTGGACTATCCTACCATCTATCATCCCAGACCACGGCTAACGGACTTCTACGATTCTACTCTCTCCAGTCCCAGGACCTGCAAGTATACCGATTAACACTCTCTCTCCAACCCAAACCCGGCAACGCTAGTCAATCCGCCTTCCAGGCATGCTTCTGCTGCTTTGGGTGTGTGGCTTTGTGCCTTCCCACCTCAGTACCGGGTTCTTGTCTTGTTTGCGGGTAGCGCTAGCGTGACAGTATGCTGAGCCCAACAAACATAGACCCCCCTGAGGTGGGCCAAGCACTGTCCTGTATTTCCGAGCACTTCTTGTACTTGGATAATCAAGTCGCTTCTCTGACTCAAAAATTAGCCGCAGTCTCGCTCCAACAGTCTCAGTCTAGAATTCTTCGCTCCACAACATTTTCCTCCTCTAATCGGGAACCTAATATCCCTTTGGAGCCACGACTTCCTACTCCCAATCGCTTTGCAGGGGTCCCACAAGGGGGCAGAGGTTTCCTCAACCAATGCAACATTCAGTTCGAATTAACCCCTTTAAACCCCTGGTTTATATTACTGCATTATTAACTGGAGATGCTTTGGCATGGGCTTCTCCCATCTGGGAACAGAGACCTGAACTTACGCAAAACTTTGCAAGTTTTCAAAAGAATTCAAACAGGTTTTTGACACTCTAGGCCATAAGGTCATTGCTGCCTCTTCCTTGTTTCACATTTCACAGGGCCACAGATCCATTGCAAAATATGCTCTTGGGTTCCGGACCATCACTGCGGAAACGGGCTGGAACGACAAGGCTCTATCAGCGGCCGTCTGGCAAGGTCCCTCCAAGACTCTGAAGAATTAGTTTGCCGCCCAAGAATGACCTCCTGTGCTTGAGGATCTGATAGCCGTATGTATCAGGGTGGATCAACACCTTCAGGAGAGGTGGGTGGAACGCCATCATTCACGCTCTCTTACCTCTATGCCTCCTATCCGTAGTCCTACCCCTATCACTTTTTCTGCTTTGGAAGCTCCAGAACCCATGCAGTTAGGGAATGATCAACTTTCATTCTCAGAGAAACAACGTCGGAGGAATGAGGGTTTATGTCTTTACTGCGGATTGCCTGGGCATCTGGCACACCACTGTCCCACGAGGCCGGGAAACGCAAATG
This sequence comes from Ascaphus truei, assembly GCF_040206685.1. Lineage (NCBI taxonomy): Eukaryota > Metazoa > Chordata > Amphibia > Anura > Ascaphidae > Ascaphus > Ascaphus truei. The sequence goes on from NC_134490.1 coordinate 100,888,540, forward strand.
CCCAATAAGGTATGGGGGAATCTCATTGGGTACTATTTCTTCTTCCTCCTCTATGCAATGGCACCTATTGAAAAAAATTATGCTCCCCATCTTCCACGAGGCACTGACTTCAGAGTATCTCCTTCCACATTCATCGACTCCGGGTCTGGGGGAAATTTTGTGGATCAGGATTTTGCCATCAAACACAAGATTCCTCTGAAAAAGAAGTCTGCACCTGTCAGTCTTGAGGCCATTGATGGACGCCCTCCCAAGCCAGCTTTCATTACTTTGGAGACTCCTGTTCTTTCTCTCTCCACAAAGGACGGACCTACGGAGAGGATTTCTCTGGACGTAATCTACTCCCCATCCGTGCAGGTAATCCTGGGCCTTCCTTGGCTGCAACAAAACAAACCTCTGATATATTGGACTGATAAAAGACCTATACAATTGGAGTTACCTTCTAAGAAACTTTCTGTGTCCCTGGTTCAAGTTCTCGCTGGTCTAGAGACCATAAATCCTGTCAAAACTTCTCTCTCTGAAGTATATGCCGATTTCATTGATGTCTTTGATAAAGTCCATTCAGAGGCCTTCCCCCTCATCGTCCTTTCGATTGCCCTATTGATCTTTTGCCCGGGTCCATCCTTCCTAAATCCAGATCTTACCCATTGTCCCTTCCCTAAAGCCATGTCCGAATATATTCAAGAGAATTTAAAGAAAGGCTTTATTAGACATTCCACTTCTCCAGCCGGAGCTGGTTTCCTTTTTGTGAAGAAGAAGTATGGGTCGTTTCGCCCGTGCATAGATTACAGAGGTCTTAACAAGATCCCCCTGAAAAATCGCTATCCTTTGCCCCTTATCTCAGAACTTTTTGACCGTTTGCAAGGCGCTACCATTTTCTCTAAGCTTGATCTTCGTGGGGCTTACAACCTCATACGCATACGACAAGGGGATGAATAGAAGACGGCCTTTAATACACGTGACGGTCATTAGGAATATTTGATTATGCCTTTTGGACTTTGTAATGCACCAACGGTTTTCCAGTTTGTAAATGAGATTTTCAGTGATGTCCTTAACTCATTTATCATCGTGTACCTCGATGACATTCTAATTTTTTCTTAGTCCTTATCAGAACACATCCAGCATACGAAGTTAGTACTCTCTCGCCTTCGTGAAAATCATCTCTATGCCAAGATGGAGAACTGTATATTTTATCAAACTTCTACTTCCTTTCTGGGCTACATTATTTCTGATGAAGGGTTCGCTATGGATCCCAATAAACTTAAAGCCGTTCTTGATTGGCCCCAACCCACTTCTCTCAAGTCGATTTAGCGGTTCCTTGGCTTCGCCAATTATTACCGTAAATGTATCTGTAATTTCTCTGCCACTGTGGCTCCTATCACTGCCCTGACTAAGAAGGGTGCGGATCCTTCATCCTGGCCCCCTGAAGCATGCCTAGCCTTCGAGTCTCTCAAGAAGGTGTTAGTTTCTGCCCCCATCTTGCGTCATCCAGACCCTACTCTCCTTTTCACTTTAGAGGTAGACGCCTCGGATATTGGAGCAGGAGCCATACTCTCACAAAGGCAATCTCCTCAGGATAAATTACACCCCTGTGGGTTCTTCTCAAAGAAATTCTCCTCCGCAGAGCAAAATGATGATATTGGGAACAGAGAACTGTTAGCAATCTGTAACGATCATGCTCGCTACAAACCGGGACCGGACCACGGGGCTGAGGTGGGGAAGTGAATTCACCAACCTTAGGCCACGGTGTCAGGTCCAGAGTACGGATTCCGTGGTCAGACGTAGCCGTGTCAGGGTTGGAGAAGGCAGGGTAATCCATAGACAAGCCGGGGTCAGGGCTGGAGAAGGCAGGGTTACCGATATCCATGCTGGGGTTCGGCAACAGGAAGACAGGTGCAAAGCGCTTCAGCATAGAAGCTGCCGTGTAGGAATGGCCTCTGCGTGAAGAATGAGAACGGACCATAATGAAGGCCTCTGTAAGGGAGAAATGCAGACAGGGCTCAGGAACAGCGATGCAGGCTTCTGTACGAGGAATATGCAGACAGGCAACAGGAACAACGATGCAGACCTCTGCATGAGGAATATGCAGACAGGCAACATGAACCACGAAACTTAGTGCTGGGGACTCCAGCGTTTCAGCACGAACAAAACAGTAAGGCTAAGACAGAAGTGTTAGTGGCAAACACCGTTATATCCAAGGAGAACTTGGTTTATGCTCAGCAACTTCCTGGAGGAAAGGCAGCAGCTAAATTGCACAGGAAGTCAATCAGGCCAAAGCTGCACAGGAGGCAGCAAGAAGCAGGTGATACCTGATTGCAGGTTTAGGGAGGGCTTGACTGAAAACTGAATAGCTCTGTAAGGACGAGTTCCAGGCAAACCCAGGAGCGGAATCCTTACACTACCCCCCCTTCAGGTGAGAGCTCCGGGCGAGCAAAGGCAGGGTCACTCAGAGATCTGGGCAACATGGAATTGTTTCTGAACTGTCTTAGGCAGGAAGTGGACCTGTAGTCCAGCAGTTCGTTAGCGAGTACCATCTTAGAAAGTGAGAGCAGTGGTACTGCAAATCTTGACACGCCGAAAGCTTCACAAACAGATTTAGAAATCCAGAGCTGTGGGAAAGCAGGGGAGTCCAGAACAGCACTGTCATAAGGGCACAAGCCAGGTGCAAGATTTACAGCAATAGTCCCAGAGTACAAGACACGACAGAATGATCATTGGTCAGATGTAGCAGAGAAACATCCTGGAAGAGCAATGGTATTGCTCAAATAAGCACGTAGAGGTTTGTGAGAATCCTTTACTCCAAAAGAAATCCAGTCACTGGGTAGCAAGGGCAGAGGGTGGGAGGGATCACTGAAAGATACTGATACAGTTCTCTTGATACAGACCAAGACCGTTATCCCAAGCAAGTTGAGAGTGACGGTTGGGGTGTTTACGTAGTTCACTGCCGTAGTACTGGCAAACGAAAAGAGGGCAGCAACCCTGGACATATCAGGATTAGAGAGCATCAGGTCCGAAGTCTGGGCATTCGCAGAGGATTTAGTAGGCACCAAAGGACAAGCAGAGAGAAGCATGCCCGTGCCCATAGTGGGAGCACAAGAAGCAGGAACAGGGACCTCAGGCAAGGCAAGGAAGTCTAATAGGGGTCTTTCAGTCTTTGCCGAAGACAACATGAAGTCCAGAGAGAACACATTAGGCACCACATAGGAATCCGTGGGTAAAGACTCTGCTTGTAAAGTGAGAGAGCTTGGATCAATACAGGTTTTATCTGGAATGGCAGGAGGCTGGGTGAGCGGCAAACCTGACTTAGGAACAGAAATTTTGGGGTTAAAACTGGGTACTTCCAACACAGAAGAAAAATCAGGAAAACACGAACTTGACTTAGGAGTGGAAGTCTGTAACGCGTAGCTCACCTCAAACGAAGCACGACCGCAGTGCTGAGGTAGGGAATTGAGTAACACCAACCATCAGCCACGCGGGCGCACCTAGATTGTAGATTGGCCGTGCAAGCCAGGTCAGGAGTATAGATGTGAGAGTAGTTGAGGGTACTTGCTGGATCAGGATTGGAGAGTAGCGAATTGTCAGGGTACGTGGCCAGATTCAGGATTGGAGAGTAGCAGATCGTCGGGGTACGTAGCCAGGTTCAGGATTGGAGAGTAGCGGATCGTCAAATGATTTCCAGATCAGGAGTAGAGAGGTACGGAGTCTAAGGTACATAGCAGGGTCAGGCAGCGGCAGGATCAACAGACAAGGCAAGGCAGGAGATACAGGAACAGAATGCAGCAAGGCACGGCGTCACACAAGACTATGCTCAGCAATGTGTGTCTGGAGCAAGAGGGTATATAAAGGGAGATCCTCCAATGGAGAGCCAGGGCGGAACCAGGAAACCAAGTCCTATAGGCTGCTGGTGCACACAGGTGTGCCCTATGATGCAGCGGAATCAGGAACGGGGGCGGGACCGAGCACGCGCCGACCCATGCTCGTCACTGAGATAAGGGGGTGGAGACTGGAGCGCAAGTCACTCCCACGCCGGTCCTGTCCATCACCAGGGTGGGGGCGGAGACTGGGGCGTGAGTCAGAGCGGAGGCTGGATGAGCGCACCAGTCACACGCCAGAGCATGGAGCGGAGGTGGAGCCCGCGGGTGGCCAGACAGGCCGTGTAAGATCCGCGTGAGTGTAACGGGGCCGTCACACTGCCTCCTGGGTGTCCGTCGAGGCCGCCAGGATGTTGAATCATCACAGTACCTCCGCCCCCCCTCCAGGAGCGACCTCCGGGCAACTCCACGATGGCTTGTTCGGAAATTTCGTATGAAAGATACGGACCAGTCTGGCTGCGTGAACCCGATGACTCGGAATCCAGTACCTTTCCTCCGGACCGAAGCCTTTCCAATGCACCAGATAATGTAGCGATCTTCTGGAAATCTTGGAATCCAGAATACACTGTATCTCATACTCAGGTTGGCCTTGGACCATATGACAGCCAGACTTTGTCGCCAGGTTTGAGGTCCAGAGCAGGTCTACGGTAGCGATCTGCCTGAGTCTTCTGCCTATTGACCGCTTTCCTGATGTTGACCTGAATCCTTTTCCAAAGGTCTTGTAATTCTCGGATCCTGTCATCGGCCGCTGAGACCCCTGAAGAAGGTAGAGCGAGAGGAAGAGTAGACGGGTTGAATCCATAATTCACGAAGAAGGGAGACTGCAGGGTCGAACCTTTATGTGCGTTATTGTGGGTGAATTCTGCCCAGAGTAAGAGTTCAGCCCAGTCATCTTGGGAATCAGACACAAAAAAGCGTAAATATTGTTCAAGAGACTGATTGGTCCCCTCTGACCATTAGTCTGTGGGTGGTATCCTGAGGAGAAATGAAGGGCGATGCCCAATTGGAGGCAGAACGAGCGCCAGAACCGAGAAATAAACTGTGACCCTCTGTCCAATACTATCACCATAGGTACTCCATGTAGGTGGAAGATCTCCCTGATGAAGATATTGGTTAGTTTAGGAGAATTAGGGAGACCCTTGAGGGGTATAAAGTGAGACTGTTGCGAGAATCGGTGCACTACCACGGGGATTGTGTTCATACCCTTGGAGATAGGTAAATCAACAATGAAATCCATGGACAGGTGTGTCCATGGCCGGTCTGGAACAGGCAAAGGTTGAAAAAGACCCGAGGGAAGGATTCTGGGAGTTTTAGTCCTGGCACACGTTGGGCACGCAGCTACAAAATGTTTCACGTCCGTTTGCATCCCAGGCCACCAAAATGTACGGGAAATGAGATCCAGGGTCCTCTTGGTGCCGGGATGTCCCGCAAATTTGGAAGAGTGGCTGCACTCGAGAACTTACTTGCAGTACAGAGACGAAGTAAAGAGACGATCCTGAGGAGGTGAAATGCCGGGAGGAATGTGACTTTGTTGGCGGACAATGTCTTTGAGTGCTCAGAAAGAAGTGCCGAAAGGACAAATTTAGGAGAGAGGAAGGGCTTTTGCTGGTCCTCCGAATTGTCATCCAGAGAGAATTGACGAGATAAGACATTCTTGGATCCAGGGAGATAGGAAATTATAAAGTTATATCTAGAGAAGAATAGCGACCATCTGGCTTGACGGGCTCCCAGGCGCCGTGCTCCCTCAATGTATAACAAATTTTTGTGGTCAGTCAGGATAGTTATGGGTTGTTCAGTACCTTCCAAAAGATGTCTCCATTCTTCGAGAGCTAATTTCATGGCCAGGAGTTCACGATTCCCGATATCGTAGTTGCAATTGGCCGGAGAATTTTTTTGTTGAAAAGAAAACACAAGGATGCAACCTAGACAGGGGATTCTTTATCTGGGACAGGACAGCACCTACTTCAACGTCAGAGGCCTCAACTTCAAGAGTAAAGTGAATTTTAGGATTAGGATGGGTAAAAACAGGGGCGGACACAAATGCCTTCTTGAGAAGTGCAAAAGACAGCGCGAAAGTGCGCCATGAAGCAGGTTCCGCTCCTTTCTTGTTTAATGCCGTGAGCGGAGCCACTAAAGAAAAAAAATTCTGGATAAACATGTGATAATCATTTGAGAATACAAGAAATCCAAGAATCCAAGAAATCGCTGCACTGCTTTAAGTGTGGTGGGTTGAGGCCAATCCAGTACTGCTTTGACCTTGGCGGGGTCCATGGTGAGGCCAGTGTCAGAAATTATATATCCAAGAAAAATAGTAGAAGTTTGATGAAAATTACATTTCTTGAGTTTGGCGAAAAGTCTGTTCTCTCATAAGCGAAGGAGCACTTGTTTCACATGATTAACATGTTCCTGTTTGGATTTAGAAAAGATTAGGATGCCATCGAGATAGATGATTACAAAGGAGTTGAGAAGATCCCTAAAAACTTAATTGACGAAAACTTGAAACACGGCTGGGGCATTGCATAGATCAAAAGGCATGACCAGGTATTCATAATGTCCATCTCTTGTGTTGAAAGCAGTTTTCCATTCATCACCCAGACGGATCCTGACAAGATTGTGGGCACCTCGTAAATCCAATTTTGAGAAAATATTAGCTCCTTGTAATCGATCGAAAAGTTCAGAAATGAGGGGAAGAGGATAACGATATTTCACGGTAATTTTGTAGAGTCCCCAGTAGTCTATGCAAGAATCCAGCGCCCGCAGGAGAGGTGGACTTACATATAAATCCTTTCTGTAAATTCTCTGCAATATATTCCTTCATTGCCTTGGTTTCGGGCATAGACTACGGGTAAGAGGTTCCCCTGGGTGGCGTAGTACCTGGAAGCAGATCAATGGGACAATCGAACGGATGATGTGGAGGAAGAACCTCGATTTGACCTTATCGAACACATCCCGGAACTCGGCATACTCCTCTGGCAATTGTACCCTTTCCTTTTCCTCAGACACGGTGGTACCCCCAATACTACTTGCTTCTATGCTCCATTGAATGGATTCTTTGTTAAGCCAGTCCACCCGGGGGTTATGAATCTGTAACCAGGGATGGCCGAGGATCACGCTAATGGATCGTGTGTGAATAACGTTGAGTTGAATCTTTTCCAAGTGATATTTCTCAATTTTGAGATGAAATACCTCCGTCCCCAGTGAGATAAAAGCCGGCTGAAGAGGTCTTCCATCAATGGCTTCAAGAGCAATGGGACTTCTTTTACGCCTGATAGGAACCAGATGGCATTCTGCGAATGCTTGATCTATGAAGTTTCCCCCAGAATCTGAATCGAGGAAAGCAAGCGTAGAGACTTGGAAGACCTCAGCCAAAGAGATTGATAGGGAGAAGAATGCGAGAAGGGTTATCAGCAGAAATAGGGGGAAAAGAAAGCGTTCCCAATAAAGACTCCCCCAGGTCTCATGGGAACTTTGCGTTTCCCGACTTTTGGGGACAGAAGATGTGTGGGACTGCACCTATGACGAGTGCTAATGCACCCTGTGGAGAAACAGAAACAGCAGACGCAGGAGTTTAAGAAACTGTTTGGAGGCAGTGACACACACACGGCCGTGTGAGTCATAAATTATTTATTTAATTTCATTTCACCACCGTTGCTGTGCTTGCATCACCATCGGGGTACTGCACTCGGCTGATGGAGAAAATGTAAAGACACCTTTGTACGCAGTGACTCACACATGGCCGTGTGAGTAAGATGATATATATATATTATTCCACACTTCACAGTGTTTTTTCCCTATCCACGACGACTTCAGTTCACTAAGTGTACCCTAGTTGGAGAGGATTTTCAAGATAACTATTACTATTTGTGCCCCCCTCCACCACGGTGTGTGCATGTAGTTGCATGCCTGCATTTTATTTTTTTATACAGTATTTCTACTGATATTTGTTCTGTATATTTGTCTTTTTATGGTTTGCGCTCCCCACATCTGCTTTACCACTTTTGGGGACAGAAGTAAGCAAAATGTCCAGATGTACGGCAGTAAAGACATAAACCGTCATTCTTGCGTCGTTTGCTTCTCGGATTTGGAAAGACTAGTACCCCCCAATTGCATAGGTTCAGAAGTATCCGGGAGTGGAATCTCAGATTGGCTCACCTGACCGGGAGTAATCCAGGATGGTGTGACACAATGATGAACCCTCTCTGATCTCCTTTCCTGAAGGCGATGATCCACCTTGATGCAAATGGCGATTAGTTCTTCCAAATCGGTGGGGCGACCATAGGTTGCCAACTCATCATTCAAGGCTTCGGATAGCCCCTGCCAACAGGCTGCGGACAGGGCCTCGTCATTCCAATCTGTCTCTGCAGCTAAAGTCCTAAATTCAAGTGCGTATCTAGCAACAGGGCGATTCTGTTGGGAGACATGGAATAGTGCAGAGGCAGCAGATACCTTATGGCCGGGTGTATCAAACACCTTCCAGAACTCCCTGTTGAAGGCTCCGATGTCCTGTGTCAGGTCGGATCTTCGTTCCCAGATGGGAGAGGCCCAGGTGAGGCATTATCTATAAGAAGAGAGACAATATACGCCACCTTGGCATGGGGAGATGTGAAGCGGGACGGATTCATTTCGAATTGAATAAAGCACTGGTTAAGAAATCCCCGGCATTCATGGGGGTCACCCCCATAGCAGTTAGGAGTAGGTAACCGGGGTTCTTGGGAGATGGTGAAGAGGGCATAGTGGCAGACTCAGGGACAGCAGGAGCAAGAGAGGAGCGAGGCTCTTGGAGAGAACGGGTGAGAGACCTGAAGTTCTCCTGAAGGGAATGCATGCTTTGATCACTAGCTACTAATTTTTCCTCAATACTGCACAGGTAGCTTGTGTGTGTGTTCAGGACTCTTCCTACCTCAGCGGGGTCGAAGTTTGTGTGGCTGAGCATACTGTAACGCATAGCTCACCACAAACGAAGCGCGACCATGGTGCTGAGGTAGGGAATTGAGTAACGTCAACCCACAGCCACACGGGCGTGCCTAGATTGTAGATTGGTCGTGCAAGCCAGATCAGGAGAATAGATGTGAGAGTAGTAGAGAGTACTTGCCGGATCAGGATTGGAGAGTAGCGGATCGTCGGGGTACGTAGCCAGGTTCAGGATCAGAGAGTAGCGGATTGTTCAATGATTTCCAGATCAGGAGTAGATAGGTACAGAGTCCATGGTACGTACTGTAGCAGGGTCAGGCAGCGGCAAGATCAACAGACAAGGCAAGGCAGGAGATACAGTAACAGAATGCAGCAAGGCACGGCGTCACACAAGACTATGCTCAGCAATGTGTGTCTGGAGCAAGAGGGTATATAAAGGGAGATCCTCCAATGGAGAGCCAGGGCGGAACCAGGAGACCGAATCCTACCAGCTGCTGGTGCACACAGGTGTGCCCTATAATGCAGCCGAATCAAGAACAGAGGCGGGACCAAGTATGCGTCGACCCGCGAGTCACTGAGGTCAGGGGGCAGAGACTGGAGCACAAGTCACTCCCCTGTCGGTCCTGTCCATCACCGGGGCGGTGGCGGAGACTGGGGCTTGAGTCAGAGGGGAGGCTGTATGAGTGCACCCGTCGCGCGCCAGAGCAGGGGGTGGAGGTGGAGCCCGTGGGTGGGCAGACAGGCCATGCATGATCCACACGCGCACATGTAACGGGGCCTTAAGACTGCGCCTCCTCGGTTTCCGTCGCGGCAGAAACTTTCAGGTGAGGAGACGGTCTCCAGCCGCCAGGATGGCGAATCCTCTCAAAGTCCCAGACTCAAAGGCTTCACGTGATACTGTGGAGGAGTCAGTGCAGAATACAACTGTTTTTAACACATGGTCCTTAGAATCAGTAGATACATTTGGTACTACAGAAACCTCCCTGGGAGGTAACCCTGAGTTGACGGCAGAAGTAGAGCAGTCGATAGTGGGTACCCCAAATATTATGGAAGAATCAGAGAAGTATAAATCCTTCTTAGGCCCAGGATCCTTTGAATCTGTAGAAACATAAGGTACTACAGAAAGTTCCATGAGAGATAACCTTGGGTTAGCAGCAGCAATCATGCAGTCTGTAGTGGATACCTCAAATACTGTTGAAGAGTCAGTGAGAGACAGTATTGTCTGAGGAGTGGAAATCCCAGATTGCAAGGCTACATGATGAGTTGTAGGGGGGGCTAGAGAGAGAGGGAAGTTATTCTTTGCTGTGGGAGACTTGAAGTCATTCCTGATTACAACAGCAGCTGCAAAATAGTCAGTGAAGAATATGTCTGTTCCTGAAGTGGATGTCTGAGAAGCAGCCATGGTCACATTAGGTACAGCACAGGGATCCGAAAAAGGTATACTGGTCTCTGAAGTGGGTATTTGAGAAATAGCAGGAACCAAACTAGGCACTTCAATGGAATCAGAGAACATTGCGCTGGTTTCTGAAGTGGGTATTTGAGAAACAGCAGGATCTGGACTAGGTACTTCGATAGAATCAAAGAAAGTTGCGCTTGTCTTTCAAGTGGGAGTCAGAGGGTCAACAATAGGTATACCAGAACCTGTGGGGATTTTCATGACAGGAACCTTAGAAACAGAGACAGGCTTATCCAATACTGCATGGGCCCCAGCAATAAGGGTACTGGTCATGGAAGAAACAGAACTAGGTACATTTAACCATGTGGTGACATTGGTGAAAGGTCTGCTTGTCACTGAAGTGAGTGTCTGAGAATCCATAGTGGGAATATCAGGCTCTATGGGTGACTTTGTGGCAAGGGTCTTAGGGCCTCATGCAGTAAGCGCTGAAAAAGTGCTCTCGGCAGGGGTTCAATATCGGCATGATTTTGGCGATTTGCCCTCGCAGTATTCAGGAAGGGCCGAATCCCTGGCGAATCACTGCGAAAGCAAAACGCAGAGTAGCCGATGGCGAGAAATTCTGTCTTCCGATAACCTGGCGATATGCTGTCCCCTGCCGAGATGTCAGCAGAGAGAGATCCGCCACTCTCTCTGCGCAAACATCGGCAAAATAAAAAATTGTTCTAAACAATTTTTATTCATAGTGTAGATGTGCAGGGGGTCTCCGTAGCTGAACCGCATTGGTTTCAGGTCTGGGGACCCCCTGCTTCCCGAGATACAGGCCCCTGTATGAGGTGCCGGTATCCCTCTGCATTTAAATGTCCCGATCACGTGATCGCAGAATGTAAACAAAGCAGAGGGATACCGGCACCCCATAATGTGGCCTGTATCTCGGGAACCAAAGCGGTTCAGTTCCGGAGACCCTCTGCACATCTACACTATGAGTAAAACACACATATAAATAAACAATCATTCCTTACCTTTGCGGCTATCTGCTATGGTAATGAAGCAGCATTAATGTATTTTTAATAATAGTGTTCAGGAGCAGGGGGTCCCCTGAGCTGAACCGCATTGATTTGTGGATCAGGGACCCCCTGCTTCCCGAGTTACAATCCCCGGTATGTGTCATCGGGTGCCAGTGTCGCCGCCATCTTTATAGAGCCCACATCGCGTCTTGGACGCTATAAAGATGGCGGCGACATTGGCTTCAGATGCCCCATACCGGGGCCTGTAACTCAGGAAGCAGGGGGTCCATGAGCCACAAATCAATGCGGTTCAACTCAGGGGACCCCCTGCTCTCGCACAATATTATTAAAATACATTAATGCTGCTTCATTTCCATAGCGGATAGCCGCTAAGGCAATGAAGGGGTTAAGGCATAATAGCATGTTTATTGGGGACAATTGCCCCCAGTAAACATTGCAATAAACAACATACACCCCCTGTGCCCCCAACAACCCCTATACCCCCATTACATATATTATATATTACATTTTTGGGATGCACAGCAATGATACTAGAGGCTGGCGGCGGCCCTCGGGTGTTCCCCACAGGCCTGCAGTACCAATTCTGTGCCCCCCCCAAAAAATCCAACAACACAAATTCTTTTCAATAAATACACCCCCCCCCCAACACATACAGTACAGTACAGTAATGTGCAAAATTACTATTATCCACATATGGATAATAGTGAATGTACCCATTTTGAATACATAAAGAACAATAAATACATTAAATACATATTGCACTCACCCATGTCCGGCTGCCACGATGAAAGCCATCCTCATCTTCATCACCGTCCATGCCCCCTCCAATGCTGCAAAACATAAACAAGAATAAAAACAGCCAATGTAATGTCCCCTAATCCCTTAATCACCATAGCGGTTATTAACCGCTACAGTCATTAAGGGGTTAATCCCCCCTCACCCACCACTTGGGAGGCTCCCAGCTGTGCGTTCCTCTCCAGGGGTGAATGACGCACTTCCTGCGCGGCCACAATCCAGATGCAGACAAGAGAGTAGATGATCGATGCCAGCGCGGCTCCTATAGTTGTCAGACTCACCAGGTTGAGGTAAAATCAATTTATTAAACTACATAAAACATACAACAGAACATGTCTAGAAGACCTACTCTGATTGGCTCTAGTAGACCATGTGACAGAGGCTTTGGAGAGAACGGATGTGACGTCATTCAAAGCCTGTCACATGGTACTAGAGCCAATCACAGTTGGGATTTAGTTCCCACGCTCTGATTGGCTACCGTACCATGTGAGGCCGGCCATCTTTCTTTTCATGACTTCGTCTTAAAGGCAATTGAAGCACAGCCATTCTGATTGGCTGGTGTCATTGCCTTTAAATGACGTCATCATTTTTTCCCCCTCCAAATCACATGGTTTTCATGGCCCAATCAGGGGCGTGGGAACCATATGACGATAATGTGACGTCATAGGCCTATAAAAGCCTATGTCGTCTCATTTTGAAGGCAGACGCCGAGGAGGACGGACATCCGGAAGGAAGAAGAGGACCGGGGCGTGGCAGCAGCCGGGAAAAGACCCCCAGAAGACCCTAGAAGAACAAGAAATAAGACAGAAGAACACAGATGAAGATCCCGTTGACGTTTTGGATGAAAAAAAAGTCTTGGTTTATTTTTTTATGATTTGTTATTTTATTGGTTCCTGTTGCTGTGCGTGGATTGGTTGGAGAGCTTGGTGTTCAACGGGAGTCGGTGAGTGGGGCAGCCAATGGTAAGTGAACAAAATAAATGTAATTTTTTTTAACTTTAACTGTTTTTTGTAATGTCTAATATGTGATACAATTTTTTTCCATTCTCATTTCTTGCCACTGTATGTATGTATGTATGTATGTATGTATGTATGTATGTATATCTCTATCGATATGTACATACAGGGTAAGAAATGATTTGTTTGGAAATGCTTTTTTTGAACTATTTCAATGTATTTTGATATGCTGCTATTCTTAAATGTGTGTAATTTAATTTTTAATTAGATAGATGTAATTTATGGTGTTCTATGCTGTACTTTAGGTCAGGGTGAGGCTTGCTTTGTTATAGTGTGTTTTTTTGTTACTTCTATTTTGTCAGATGTTTACATTTTTGGAGAATGGCTTTGTTTAACGATTAAAAGAGTTAATTGTGTAATTGATTGGATCGTATTTTAATTGTTTTGGGATTTCATTAATTAATGGTAATTTATTTAGGTTGGCTTGCTTGGTTTAAATAGTATACTTGTTTGGATTTGATTGTATTTTCTTTTGAATATTTAATTGTTAACATTGATTGGCAGAGTGTACATGGTGCACAGATTTTATGCATCATGTATACAATGTCAATTCAATGTTTTGATTAGCATTTGATGCTTTTGATTGGCATATGACAATGATTCTATTAGGAAATATGATTTTGTTTTACTGTGGCAGATATGGAGAAGTGGTATTTATATTTATGCATGTTTTACTTAACCCTTAAAAATTTCTTTGTATATTGGTTCATCATGTGTATATATATATATATATATATATATATATATATATATATATATATATATAATCAAAAAATAAATAGATGATACCGTTCTGTGGCTAACGAAATGGGCGTGGCTTACAGACAGTGAACACAGTGTATTCAGCAGGAGTAGCAGCAGACAGCAGCCAAGAGGTGCCGGTGGCCGTTTGTCCCACTATTTGCCTGCAGGAAGACTAGCAGCGCAGAGGATTGAGGCCCCGCTCCCACAGCCCACCGGACGAACTCTCGCGAGAGGGAGTGACGTCACCACGTTGTCACGTGGCACGGAGCGTCCCCAGGAGACGTGGGTGACCGGAGGAAGATTGAGAACTCTTCGTGGGAAAACAGAAAGAACTCTCTATATGTGAAACCGGACAGCACCTACCTTTAAGTACCGTGAGTACTATACGCACAATAGGTGCAGTGAGATAGACCTATGTAGGTTGATAAGAACGGAAAGAGACAGCTCACACAAGGAGACTGTGTGGAACAGTAGAGACACTAAGTGTGTGTGCTATTTACAACCTGGACTCATTTCCCTATTGGTTACATATCTACAGACTAAGGACTGTTGAAGAAATCTGCATAGTGTTACTACCCTTTTCCAATGAGTGTGAGATGCTCAGAATTCTCAAAAGTTTTATGATATCTCACAGAATGTGAGTCTTTTACTTATAGTCATTTTTATTAATAATTTTAATAAACTGTGTTACGCTATTTGTGTTCTATCTCTCTTCCTGCATGGATACCTTTGCTCGAGATTGCAATTGCTGTGGATGACCAGCTGTTCCAGACTCATCATTTAATTGTTCCAGATCCCAGAGTGGATACAAGGCTTGATATTATCCTATACGCTGTGAGTGCATATTATACCTTCTGGCGGTTTATTTGTTAGAACATACTACCCTATGTTTGTTTTTTCTTGTCTCCATTTGCGCCTAGGTCATTCTCTTTGGATATATATATATATATATATATATATATATATATATATATATATATATATATATATAATCAAAAAATAAATAGATGATACCGTTCTGTGGCTAACGAAATGCTTTTATTTGTGCGAGCTTTCGAGATACACTGATCTCTTCTTCCGGCGATGTTACAATGAATGAAGCAAGGATTACTTAAAAACAGTGTCTCTTGGAATGTTATCTGTGCTGGTCCTTCCCCCGATGTCGATGTGTTTTATGGCTAGAGCAATAAAACACATAAAACACATCCACATCGGGGGGAAGGACCAGCACAGATAACATTCCAAGAGACACTGTTTTTAAGTAATCCTTGCTTCATTCATTGTAACATCGCCGGAAGAAGAGATCAGTGTATCTCGAAAGCTTGCACAAATAAAAGCATTTCGTTAGCCACAGAACGGTATCATCTATTTATTTTTTGATTATTGAAGCTCGGCTAACACGGTACTGATACCTCTACATGTATATATATATATATATATATATATATATATATATATATATATATATATATATATATATATATATGTATGTATGTATGTATGTATGTATGTATGTATGTATGTATGTATGTATGTATGTATATATATATATATATATATATATATATATATATATATATATATATATATATATATATATACAGGTAAACCCCGTTATAACGCGCCTCGCTATACCGCGATTCGGTTATAACACGGTTTTCCCGTGGCTCCCGTTTAAAAAAAAAAAAAAAAAATTTAATTTTTTTTTTTTGCACACTGCACACACTCACTGCACACACACTGCTCATTGCTCACACTGCACACACTGCACGCACACTGCACACACACTGCTCATTGCTCACACTGACACACACTGCACACTGCACACACACTGCTCACACTGACACACACTGCACACTGCACACACACTGCTCACACTGACACACACTGCACACTGCACACACACTGCTCACACTGACACACACTGCACAGACACTGCTCATTGCTCACACTGCACACACTGACACACTGCTCATTGCTCACACTGACACACTGCACACTGCTCACACTGACACACACTGCACACACACTGCTCACACTGACACACACTGCACACACACTGCTCACACTGACACACACTGCACAGACACTGCTCATTGCTCACACTGCACACACTGACACACTGCTCATTGCTCACACTGACACACACTGCACACTGCTCACACTGACACACACTGCACACACACTGCTCACACTGACACACACTGCACACTGCTCACACACACACACACAGCAAGGTAACCCAACCTCTGTGGTGCCTCTTCAACATTACCACCCTCACAGCCAGGGGAAAGGGTGTCCGAGCGTCCGGTGTGTCCCCCTCCCCTCTAGGTTTGTGTTACGGCCCGGGGCGGGGGGTGGGATGTCATTGTGCTGTGGGGGGGTGGCGGGGCCCTGCGCTGCGGCTGAGTGGCAGGACGACCCTGCGCTACGGCGGGCCCTGTACTGCTGCGCGAGGGCCCTGTGCTGCGGCGGGGGGGGGTGAGCGGTCTTCCGAAGACTGTGCTTACCTGTCTCCAAAGCAGCACATCCTGACAGCGATCACTTTAGGAAACTTATGCAGGCACCCCTCACGTTCGCCGTGCGCATGCGCATGCGCCGTGCGGCTCGTGAGGTGTGGATGTTGCCTGCCAGTTCCCTCTGCTCCTCCTGAAGCTGGGACCGGAGGGGCATCCCCCCTCCCATCCCGCGGCCTGTCACGCGGTGACAGGGGGAAGCGGGGACCGGAGGGACATCCCCGCTCCCATCTCCTGTCCCGCGGCCTGTCCCGCGGTGACAGGGGGAAGCGGGGACCAGAGGGACATCCCCGCTCCCATCTCCTGTCCCGCGGGATGAATATGCGCTAAAGCGGCGGCCATTGTGGACCCCGAGGACCGCGTTATAACGGGGTTTACCTGTATATATATATATATATATATATATATATATATATATATATATATATATATTTGCATGATGAAGCCACTGTACAAATGAATGGGTGAAGGGTGGGTATCGGGCCAGGCTGGCTTAACCCTTTGATTACCTTTGCAGTTATTATCCGATAAGGTGATTAAGGGGTTAATTGATATCAGAATGTAATTGCAATGTATTGGCTATGTATATTGTTGGCAACGGAGGACACGGATTTTGCTGTCGAGGGGGATTCATATTGATGAGGTCAGTAGAACTTTATTTATTTTATTATGCTTGTTAATGTGTTTAATAATGGGCAAATAATCTATTATCCCTATCTGGATAATAGTTATTTTGCACATTATTGTACAGAATGTGTTAGGGGGGGGATTGATATATTTAATGTATAGGACATGTTTATTTATTTTTACATACAGGGTTGTTTCCTCAGGTCTGCGGGAGACCTATGGAGACCACCTGAGGTCTCCTTGGACTTCTCACGGGTAAACGGCTGCTGGGTCCACGGGGGAAACCTGTGGGGAAGAACCGGTGGCCCCACATCTGTGGGGGCACCGCGGACCCGTGGGGACTACCCGAGGGCCCCCAGACCCCCGTGTGAAGCACCCGAGGCCCCTTAGACACCTGTGGGTCTGACCCGGGGCCCGCCAGACAGCCGCGGGCCTACCCGTGGAGACCCCATTGTGGCCTACGGTGACCCGCGGAAACCACCTTGTGGACCATGGCACCTGGCAGGGACCACCTACAGCCCTACAGACCCTGTTTGAAACCAGGTGCTGAGCTACTGTATGTCTGTGCGGTTACCCGTCAGGCCCACTGGGGACTCCCGTGGCCCTGGGGTATTAATCCTGTATGTAAAATAATAAGTAATGTATTTATGGGGGGGCACAGGGGGTGGGTTATGTATGTAATAAATATAATGATGTTTATTGTGGGGCTGTGTATTGTTTTTATTGTGGGTACTGGGGGTGGGGGAAGGGGGTTTTGGTCCCAAGGGTATGTGGATAGGCCTCCCAGCTGGGTAGTGTGTGAGGGTGGTTAGGCCTCATGGGGTGGGAGGGTAGTGGGGGAGGGTATGTAGGCCTCCCAAGTGGTGGGTGAGGGTGGGATAACCCCTTAATGACTGTAGCGGTTAATAACCGCTATGGTGATTAAGGGGTTAGGGGACATTACATTGGCTGTTTTTATTCTTGTTTATGTTTTGCGTCATCAGAGGGGGCATGGACGGTGATGAAGATGAGGATGGCCTTCATCGTGGCAGCCGGACAAGGGTGAGTGCAATATGTATTTAATGTATTTATTGTTCTATATCTATTTTAAATGGGCAAATGCACTATTATCCATTTATGGATAATAGTAATTGTGCCCATTACTATACTGTATGTGTTAGGGGGGGGGGTTATTTTTTTTATAAGTATGTATGTGTTTAAATTAATTTGGGGGGGCACAGAATTGGTACTGCAGGCCCGCAGCTAACACCTGAGGGCCCCCGCGGGCCTATAGTATTATTGCTGTGCATATATGTACTGTATGTTAGGGGGGTATAGGGGATTTTGGTGTAATATATATATATATATATATATATATATATATATATATATAGAGAGATAAAGAGTGGAACCTAGCTCTAACCCCTGATAGGTGAAAGCGTGCTGCCTAGGGAAAAGAAAGCCAAGGCCAGAGAGGTGTACCAAAGAAGGTGCACTACAGAGTCCCTTAACAGGCGCACCGCAGACCTTTATAGTATAGGCGGTCAGGGATGAATGTAGTGAATGTAGTGAATTTTTATTAAGTTGCTGTGCAAACGTGCATTTTAAAAAAAGTATATAGTGAATAGTTGATTCCTATATACTTGATTAAAAAATAGACAGCTAACGTCTATTGGAACTCTGCCAGAGATCACAGCAAACTCTAGTGTTAGCAATCTATGAGGTATCCAGGCCAAAAAGGATTTTTTTTAAACCTCCATAACTTCACCTTTTCTAATTACGAGGTAGGTATATATACTCAGGTGTTAGTGCAGGTACACATAGAAGACGGTTGCTAAACGATCCCCTTTAATTTCTGGAGACTTAATGTTTGTCAATGATGGGGTTAGCAATCTCTATATACCCGTGTTGTACCTGTGTCCGTACATGGGGGACACATTAGAGTGATATTAGGCGTTGTATAGTGGCGTTGTTGGTCTATCAAGTGATACCCTAGAAAAATAGGGATGAGTGTCTGCTCCTAACTGACCATAGATAAAGAAGTGCTATCCATGTTATTTTCCATGACAGCCCAGTTTGATGCTGTGTATCAGTGTTGATTGCTGCTCTATATGTCCTAAGAGAGATCATATGGGCATGAGCTGCGCATGCGCCAAGATCTGGAGTAGTATTAGGTGATGTATAATGGCGTAGTTGGCTTATCAAATGGTTCCCTATGGAGATGGGGGTAGGTATCTACTTCTAACTGACAATATATAAAGAGGTGCTATCAATGTTATTTTCATGCCAGCTCAGTTTGATGCTGTGCATCAGTGTAGTTCGCTGCTTGATATATCCTTAGAGAGCTCCTATGGGCATGGGCTGCGCATGCGCTGAGATCTAGGCTTCTTGTATTGCGAATCGACGGCTGGTGCAAAGGTAAGGGACATCCACGGAGAACAGCACTGTTGTGATGCCTCTTGGTGAATATGGTAGTTATACAGACTTTTTGTTTTTTATTAACATCTGAAAGACTATGCAGTCCTTTTATGTGCCTGAGCCCGTTTTGAAACGCAGACAGCGCATGCGTCGCAGGTAAAGCTAAGATAGTGGTTTTAAGCAGTCTCTGCATACATCAGGGCAACAGTTGGCGAATCAATAGCAATGATTAGTAGTGGAGGACACACTTAGAGGTATGTTGAAAGTGAATTAATTTAATACACACAGCAGAAAAAATCGCTAATAGGAAAGCGTAGCACCGGAGAAGGGGGATTCCCGTATGCTTTTTTAATCAGCTGTTGGGAGCGCATGTGTTATGCGGTGTGTCCTACAAAGTGATGCAGTATGCTATGAGAGGATATAAGTTCACAAACTGCGCCTCAATTGGATTGTTGTTGTAATAGTAACCATGGAGCAAGTACTGCCGAATAGCCGTACTGACACCTCTTTAAATGGGTGTAACTTGGAGTTAGAACAGTATGTGTAAAATAGGAGCTCGGCGCTCTTGGAGAGCTGCTAGTGATTACTGACAGAGTGAGTTAAATGCCGGCAAAAGACCCAAAATAGGAGCTCGGCGCTCTTGGAGAGCTGCTAGTGATTACTGACAGAGTGAGTTAAATGCCGGCAAAATAAATACATATATTTGATATATATATCAAAGACAACACAAAAATTAAGTAGCGCTAAAGAGGATGTGAAATAACCCTAATAAATGATAAATTATAATAACATATTTAAAATATTAAAATAAATTAAAATTACCACAATTTAACCTAATAATATCTACAAACCATAACGTGATAGTGAAAAAAAAGGAAAATCCAAATTGAATGTTCCACTCAAACAAAAAATCCAGAGAGAAATATAGTCTCAATAGAAGATCCAGGGAGCGTCTTTGCAGCTTTAAGGGGAGTGGTATAGCCAACCACTTTTGGAATCTATGAACAAAAAACAAACAAAAGCGCAAGCTCCATAGCATGTAACTGAGTAAAAAATAAGGTACATTTATTTAAAAAATCAGCAACCCATAAGAATGTGCACTTACAGGATTTCAAACAGAACCATTCGTGGGAGAGAAATCTCTATTGTGGTCATCTGCGGTGGTAGGGTGACTTCGAAACGCGTAGAGCTGTGACGTCATCGCGCTTGTGTTGGTGTATTTGGAGTCCCTGGCTTCCCTGCGCTCCGGCTGGCAGTAATTTCAAGTGTTAGCAATCATTTTATGAGGGAGCAAAGGACGTGCAGGCATTGGATGCCTTTATATCTTGCTGCCAATTGATGGTGAACCTGGGCTGTTTACATCCACTCTGCAAACCTGGGACTCACCCTACCACCGCAGATGAGCACAATAGAGATTTCTCTCCCACGAATGGTTCTGTTTGAAATCCTGTAATTGCACATTCTTATGGGTTGCTGATTTTTAAAATAAATGTACCTTATTTTTTACTCAGTTACGTGCTATGGAGCTTGCGCTTTTGTTTGTTTTTTGTTCATATATATATATATATATATATATATATATATATATATATATATATATACATTTATTTATTTATATATTTATTTATTTATATATTTATTTATTTATTGTGGGGCTGTTGTGTGTGTATTTTTTTAATTGTGGGTAGCGGGGGTGGGACGAAGTGGGTATTAGCCCCAACAGTGGTTGTTTAGGGCTGGCGGGGTGGTAGCGGGAGGGCTTAACCCCTTCATGACTGTAGCGGTATTAACCGCTAAGGTCATGAATGGGTTAAGTCCACCCGCAGCCCCCCCGCAAGCCCTAAACAGACACCAAGGGCCAAATACCCCCTTCACCCACCCCCGCTACCCACAATAAACCTGGCACGGCTGCTTAACCCCTTCATTGCCTTAGCGGTTAGCCGCTAAGGTAATGAAGTGAGCTTTAAATGCATTTTTCCTGCCTCGGATGCATGCCGGGGGTCTCCAGTGCAGCTATTAATGAGACCCCCGGCATCAATCCCAAGCAGGAAAAAGGCCTGATTTTATCTAAGTGTCGACCTTGCCGATGCTTCTCCCCCAGCAACTTGCCAACTTTAGTTGGCGGGCTGGATTGGCGTTAAATTCTCAATTTTAGAGTGCCGATCAGCAGCGAAAAGCTGATCGGGGCTACTAGAATTCAGCCGATTTCAAAAAGTGGCGAAACGTGCCGAAAAGTGGCTTATCGGCACCCACATGCCGAAAAGTTTTTTTCGGGAAAAAAAATTGCCGATTTTGGGCACTTTTCGGCGCTTACTGAATCGTAAAGGCAATTTTGGCGAGAAAATGGCGAAAAAAGCCTTTTCAGCGCTTACTGCATAGAGCCCTTAGACTCAATTAACGAAACTTCAGGCATTACAGACATAACAGAGAAGGAACCTTTTAAAACAGGAGTTTTAGCATTAGTGATAGGCATATCACATATTACAGGAGAGTCAGAGGAAGGAAAGACTGCTTTTACAGTACTTCAGGAGTTATAGCAGTAGCACAGGTTAACACAGGAAGTGCTGAAGAATTCTTAGAAGCAGTAAGGGGAGACTCAGACCTTACTAAGGGATCAGAGACAGGTACGCTGATCCCTGAAGTGGGAGATTGAGAAACAACAATAGGGGAACCAATTGCTGTGGAAGGCTCTAAGGAAAAAGGTTTAAAGTCAAAGGCAGGAATTTCAAATATCTGAGAAACAGGAGTGGTGACACTAGGAGTTGCAAAGGTTTTAGTGAGAGGGGAATCTTCATGCTGGCTCATGGCTATGGTGGATTTATGGGTATCTCTTTTAGATTGACCTAAAGTTTTAGAAGAAGTCTCAGGGACCTCAGTAGTGTGAACCTTAGCCTGACCCCCCTGCAGCAGTCACTACGCATACAGGTTATCTCTCCCACAACGGACAAAGACTAAGCTCTATTTCCATTGCCTGATTTCTGGGGCTTGATTGTAAGTTCCCACTGCATCCGTGTGCCACCTGATGTCCTTTTACTAAACCCTTTTTTATCATTCTCTATATTTGTGTGGTCATTCTTGATTTCAACCACTGTGTCATGTGTATACCTGATCATATTCCAGACTCTTACCCCATAGGACTATAGCAGTGGCTATCTGTCTACATTTTGTTTCTATCCACTGTGCATGTCCCCATTCCCAGTTGGAATATTTCTTTACCCTACAGGATTGCACTATCATTTGTGTTATTGTTTTTTCTCCTCATATGTCCATCCTGGTGTCTGCGCTCCCTGACTTCTGGACATTGCAACTATATAAGGATCTATAAGGAAGATCCACTGAAGGTCGAGCTGCAAACTGGCACTGGTTGTATATCATTTCATTCTATATTTTGCATTCACTATACTGCATTATCTCCTCCTATCTGAAACACTCGCAGGAGTGCCTGGTGATTTTTGTGTCTGTGTGTTTTATTAGTTTTGTTTCCTGTAAGGTTTCATCCTGCCAAGTCGGGATCCCTTGCAGGTGGAGGCGCTGTCACCATAATAATCAGGTACACCCCAGGCTCCTAGCGGCGGAGGTTCAGGCCTTCTGTGAGCCACAGGTAATGCACCACACACACCGTAGCAGCCATATCTTCCACAGAGTGAGGGAAAGTGCGCTACATTGGGAGGCGTTGCTGAGATCTCAGACCTGGGGTGCCCTACTAAGACGTTAAATTAGTAAAGATCTAAAAACCATGTTTGTACCGTCTAAAGAAGAGGTCTGCGACTGGGCCTTGGGGCTGCACGTGAGCCCCTGCCACGTGCTCACACTGGGAGATATTCCCAGCACTACACTCGCGCACGAGATCTGCCAGCATCTCTGTCAACTCCTTGGCCTAGCCAAACCACGGGTTTTAGGGAGCAAGTATGACACTACGTGCCGGCAGACCATATTTCTAGTGGCTGCCAGCCATGACCTATGCGAAGGGCTCCAAGGGCCCTGTACTTACCGAACGCCCCAGCCACGGGCTGCCCAGTGATATACCCCACCCAGGCTGCCTTAACTTTGACATCTACCTCAGGACTCTCTGTTGGCGCCCCATATCAGGCTGAACTTGTACGTACCCCTTACACCCTGCAGAGGAGCAGCACTTCAGTTGTGAGTTCACCCCTGCTCCGGGTGGCCTTCACTTCCAATGCTACTTTAGAGACACCCCATAGAGCTTCCTGTCTGAAGCATCCATCTTTCCCTATCACTCTGGGGGATGGAGGACTCCAGTCCTGGCCACAAGCACCCACATCAAGGATGAGCTGCCCCTCCCCAGGGTCACCTTCACATCAGATGTGGACCCAGAGACACCTATCATTAGTGGGTTGCATAGCAACCTCACGCCAGTGCCTAGCCTGTGTTCAGTCGATCATAGTTATTTGTCTATGGGAACCTCTCACCTGGGAGTGACTCTACCTCAACTGGTGGAAGCCCTGGCCCAATCCTCCTAGTCCCAACAATACCGTAAATTTAACGTCTTTTCGGGGATCCGGCCTACGCCTCTTGGTGTGACAGAGTTCGAAGAAAGGAAGGATCAAAAAGATCAAGTGCTTCCTGAGTGGTCCTGCTTCGATGCAGTAAACCGGCAGCGAATCATCGAGTGCCTGCGGCCGCCAGCCGCCCATATGGTACAATTCTATCAGGATGACCACCCCGAAGCTGATTCCCAAGCGCTTATATACACCCTCACCAAAGCCTTCGGAACCCCGGATGATGCCATCTCCCTAATGGCCAAGTTTCATGCCCTTGACCAAGCCGGAGGAGAGGAGGTATCGGAATTCCTCTGGCGAATCCAGTTGTCTTTATGGACCTTGGTGAAGAAAAAGGTGGTACAGAAGTCGGAGGTAGACGGGTTTAGGACCAACCTGCTCGTATTGTCCATGCACCCAGTAGCGATCTGATTCAGCTGTGGCCTTGCTCCAGGGCAGCCTATTCCATTTGAAGACTTAATGGATAGGGTACAAGCACAAAAGACTATCTTGATGGCCCGTCTTCCCCAGAAGGTTAGTGGCTCGACTACAGACAAGAAATCTGCGACTCCCTTGAAGGAGACCAGAAGGGAAGACTTCCGCCAGAAAATGGCCCAGGAGGCCCTCCAAGCCGAAGATTATCCTTCTGCCTAGGTACCTAACGCCAACCCCTGCACCACTGGACGAGTATCTCCTACCTATCGGACCAAGGCCGACTTCAGTGGCATCACCTGCTTCCACTGTGGCCAGAAGGGTCCCGTATCACGGAACTATCCGACGAAAATGAAAACTCCCACTAGAATATTTCATCCCAAGTCCATGATATACAACGTTCAGACCGGCGAAACAACCTTCCCGGCCGTCGAGAGTGAGCCAGCGGATACCCAGATGAAACCCCTCCATCAGACGTTTACTGTCATGTAGAACCAGCCGCTATCATATGCGTTGTCCTGGACGGTGTCTATTCAACAGCCTTGTTGGACACTGGGTCTCAAGTGACCATAGTGTACAGAGAGTCCTATAACCAACACCTTAAACACCGCCGCTTGCAGTCGGCGGAGCAGAGGAAAGTGAGGGTGTTTAGTAATGAGGATTACCCCATTGACGGGATTGTGAAGGTTCATCTGGAGATAGTTCTTGCAAATCGCACTCTATGGATGTGGAGGCACCAGTATACCCCAAACCGCAAGAGCAGCCCAAGTATCCGATTATCCTGGGAACTAGATCATTATCCTAGATCATCATGGAGATCTCTTCAACCAACAGAGATTCCACCAGGGGGAGTTAAGCGCATGGTCGCACTGTGCTGCTACCCCGGCCGAGATGAGGTCGACCACCTCTTTTCTCTGGAAAGCAAGCCGGAGGAAAATGCTCAGCGAGGCTACAAGCTGATATCAGAAGTACGGGAATGGACATCCAAGATCCCTGGACGAATTAAAGTGTTCATCCAAAATATCTCTCCCGACCCCATGGTCTTCGATCCAGGACGAAGATTGGGCCGCATATACCCCATCACCCCAGTGGAGACAATGCCTCAGGTAAATGCTCCCGCGGTGTCTGAACTGCCAACCGAACTGACATTCAACTTCAGAGACTCAACCTTACCGGGCGAAATGAAAGACCGGCTAATGGCCGAATTGAAAGAATGCCGGGCCATATTCTCTATGAGTGAGATGGACGTGGGTTGCAGCCGCAGCGCCCAACATACCATCAGGCTGAGTGACACTACACCCTTCCGAGAACGTTCTCGTCGCATCGCCCCTCGGGATATGGACGATGTAAGGGACGTCTTACAAGAGATGGAAACAGCGGGATTGTGACCTGTGACAGAGTAAATAAAAGCCACCAGCTATTTGCCTGGCAGACATATGTTTAGTCTGTAGTGCAGCAGTGATGAGGTTAACTTCAGCTGGGAAGCTCATGGCAATTAGTTGAATCCCAGCTGCCTAATCAAGGTGTGTTAAAAACCCCAGGATGTGCACACATGCAGCCTAGCTGGTCAGGAGACAGGAGTGAGTTACTGAAGAGATTACTGATATAAGGTCTGTTTGCAAAGTACATGGTTTATGAACTGTTGTGTCCTGCATGCTGAAGAGAAACTGCTTTGTTTGCCATGCTAAAGAGAAACTGCTTTGTTTGCCACGCTGAAGATAAGCTATTTTGTTTTGTCTGCTGAAGAGAAGCTATTTTGTTTTGTGTGCTGTATGTTTTAAGGCTAAATAAATAAGCCTTGTCAAGAGACCCCGCGTGTGTAGTTGCATGTACCCTGCAACATTACCGAATCCCGGAGTCCCTACGCCTCGCCCATCGTGGTGGTGAGAAAGAAGAATGAATTGGTAAGATTGTGTGTCGACTACCGGACACTGAACAACCGTACGGTACCCGATCAGTACACTCTTCCCCGCATCGAAGAGATTCTCAACGTGCTAACTGGGAGACAGTTGTTCAGTGTTATGGACTTGCGATCTGGGTACTACCAGGTACTGATAAGTGAAGAAGACCAAGAGAAGACTGCCTTTGTCTGTCCCTTGGGCTTCTACCAATTTACGCGCATGCCCCAAGGCTCCAGCAACATTTTAACACCTAATGGAGAAAACTATCGGAAACATGAATTCTCTGGATTGCTTGGTCTACCTGGATGATATTATTGTCTTCGGTAAAACCTTGGAGGAACACGAAGAACGGCTGCTTAAAGTGCTGGACCATCAGGGCCGAGAGGGCCTGAAACTGTCACTCGACAAGTGCCAGTTCTGTCAGACCTCGGTGACCTACGTGAGACACATTGTGTCTACCGATGGAATCGCCACTGATCTGGCCAAAGCCTAAGCTGTGGTGAATTGGCCGCGACCTGAGAACGTCATGGAGCTACGCTCTTTCGTTGGCTTCTGTGGCTACTATTGTCGCTTTGTGAAGGGGTATTCCAGTAAGACCAAGCCTCTAAATAATCTCCTCAAGATATACACTGAGGACACCAGGTGAAAAGCCACCTCTGCTCGACAGCCGTTTGATGATAAATGGACAACTGAATCCGAACGGGCCTTCTTGGGCCTGAACAGGAGCTTAACCAAGGCACCTGTTCTTGCTTATGCTGATCCTGAACAGCCCTACGTCCTCCATGTAGACGCAAGTCTTAATGGCTTAGGTGCAGTCTTGATCCAGAAGCACCCGGATAATAATTATTGCAAATTTTATTAGATTATTGATTTAACATGCCAAATATTCTGGAGCCTATAAATATCATGTATTATGTAGTGATGTCGCCCCCTGATGAAGTCATCCTGACGAAACGCGTAGGGTGCCATTTGCGAGTGCAAGTGCCATTTCACTAAGCACTAGCTGGTAAGCAGATAGCTGAGGAAGCAAAGGACATCAGCCGCAAGTACCAGCGTGTACTAAACGGGAGCCGGGTTACCTTGTGGAGGAGTTCTTGTTGCCGGAGGAGCCGAATTGGAGGTGACACGGCGCACACATCCCACATCCGGTTGCGGTAAGCGTGGATTGTCGGATAGGACAGCAACAGCCGCGTGGATCCCTGTATTCAGAAGTACATTTTTGTGCTGTGTACAGTAGATTCTATGTGCTGCTTAGTGTGACATAATGTTGACGCCCAAAATTTTGGTAGGATTGGAAAGAAGAGGTGGATTATGGGTACAGGAAAGATCACTATGCTGGTAGAAGGATTTTATATATTTTTTGTGACCTGACGAAGGGGTTAAACTCCCCGAAATATTGTACAATTGGAGTTCTCTGCAATAAATATGCAACACAGATACTTAAGGTGTGATAATCTTTTATTTTGTGTGTGGCGGTGAAAAATATTTACTTTTTGTATCCTCATAACCACTCGTGTGGAGACCCTGTTTGTTCTCCTTGTCGGGCACTTTAGAAGACAGCTATTGTATATTGAATACCAGAGAGTGTGAAGAGGTCTGCTGCTGCATATTGTATAATACTGAAAGCATCTTAGCTTCTGGTATCTGGAGGGAAATATATTAGTGCCTAACAATAGGGCCTATATTTAATAAGTAGTGTTATTCTATAAGGCTCCTTGTGGTACAGGAAGACTGCTTACGGCCCTTTTATTGAAGGTATCGTTGAGCACAAGAAAGTTGCGTATGAAATAGCACCGCTTAGTAATATGGCCCATAACCACTTAGGGTGAGATTCACTAAGGTCCATTGCGGGTTAACACCTGAATCAAAATGTACTGCTTTTAAAGTCAATGGCAGTTACTGTCATTTCGGGTGACTTTTCCTTCTTAATCATTTAACGACTACCAAAATCGCACAAAGATGAGAGAAAAATCTGATATACCGTATTTCCTCGATTCTAAGACGCAACTTTTTTCCCATTTTCACATGTCTGAAATAGGGATTCGTCTAAAAATCGATGTAGTAAAAAAAAAAAAAACTGCTAGGGGGGCGCTGCAGAAGAAGAAGGGCGCTGCAGCTTTCAGCGTTTTACCAAAGGCGCGGTAGCCGGCTGCTTAAACCACGAGCCCCCCGCCCGCTCCCCCCCTGTGACTCACAGTTGTTGTTGCTTGCTTGCTGGGTTGAAGTGCTGGCCCGCCTGTGACGCACAGATGATTTCAGCCCTCCGTGACTCACAGCAGTGCGACTGCCGGCACCATGAGCCCCCCCCCCTCTGCAACCCACAGCGGTGCATCAGTGGCACCACGAGCCGCCCCCCCCCCCTGCTACTCACAGCGGTGCGTCTCCTGGGCCCACGAGCTCTCTGCCCCCACCTCTGCTACTCACAGCTGTGGCTGCCGGCCCCACGAGCCCTCCGCCCCTCCCCTGTCTGCAACTGCGGCTGCCGGCCCCACAAGCCCTCCGCCCCTACCCCTGT
Organism: Ascaphus truei; assembly: GCF_040206685.1. NCBI lineage: Eukaryota > Metazoa > Chordata > Amphibia > Anura > Ascaphidae > Ascaphus > Ascaphus truei. Next base: position 100,917,183 of record NC_134490.1, read on the forward strand.
GTGTGTGTGTCTCTGTGTGTGTCTGTGTGTGTGTTTATGTATTTGTGTGTGTGTGTCCTTGTGTGTGTGTGTGTGTGTGTGTGTATCTCTGTGTGTGTATGTGTGTGTGTGTATGTGTCTGTGTGTGTGTCTCTGTGTGTGTGTCCCTCCACTCTCTCCCTCCCCCTTCCCTCCATTCTCTCCCTCCCCCTTCCCTCCATTTCCTCCTTTCCCCCTTCCCTCCTCCCCCTCTTCCCCCCTTCTCTCCATTCTCTCACTTCCCCTTCCCTCCTTCCCCTACTTCCCTCCATTCTCTCCTTCCTCATTCTCTCCTTCCCCCATCCATTCTTTCTCCGCTCATCCTATACTGTCTCTCTCTCCCCATTCTGTGTCTGTCTTTCTCTCCCCATTCTGTGTCTGTCTCTCTCTCCCCATTCTGTGTCTGTTTATATCTAGTGTAGATAAATGTATGCTATTGTCTGCTAGTTAAAAAAAAGAAAATTTTGCACATTTAATATAGTGGGGGGTTTCCCCCAAAATGTTTTCATTAAATCAAGGGTGCATCTTAGAATCGAGGCAATAGGATAGCAAATTATTTATTTGCCTCGAGTATAGATGGTTAGTCAATCAGACTAGCAGTTGTTGCCTATTTTGAGTCATACAGGACATTAAGGATGTATGAGAGACTACTGTACCTTTAAGTCATTCATAATTATGTATTCATACATTTAAATTAGCTCAGGTACATGGTCAGAAGCTAATTTGTATAATGTCATCAATTTCTCACCTTAGTTTAGTTTTTAAGTGATGTATGTTTTAATTTCTGTTGAGCAGTACTTACATGTGTTACTTTTTCAGACCGGGGATTGAAGTGTCCTGTAACTATATTTAAATGAAGGAAAGCATACTCAGACACTGATATTTTCGTATTCTTTATCAAATTGAATCTGCCATAATTAAAAATAGAACACATTCATCAAAGGCTTCATACAGAGTAGGGAGCATGTTAATCATAACAATAAGGTTGGGCACTTTCACTGGTGTTTTGGTTCCAAAAAGTGTTGTGTTTTGGTTTTGGTGGCCAGATGAGCCCCAGCAAATGATGGCAGGGGCCAGCAACTGGGCTTAACCTTTATTTTTAGTGATCCCATAGCCCCTTTTCTGTCACACGGGGTTCCTATAGTACAGGTGGCATGTTTTCCAGCTGAGTTCAGTTTTGTGTTTCAGCCAAACCCTCACTGTCAGTCCTGTATTCAAAGTGCCCTTTTCTGCCTGCACCATTCAAGCCACCATCAACTCACTCAAATAGAAAAGAACACACCCCTTGAACACCACCACCACTATTAGTATCACCTGAGACTTGACAATAAACGTATACTAACATAACCGACATATGTGGAACGTAAACCCCACCAATTGGAATGTTAATGAGCCATGAGGACACAAAGAGCTTTTGTTCACAGCTGCATTGCATCTCAGCCACCGAGGACATACTTGGAAACGAGAGGTAACTATCAATGTATTACTTCCTGGTTAAACATTTTTATAAATAAATATAGACATAAGTAGGATCAATGTCAGGAAGGGAGTGCCAGGATTATTGTCCAAGGCCCAGTGCTGAAGTAGGCTGCAGCACTGGACCTGGTTGACTGGCCAAATTTCGAGCGAGTCCCGGAGTTAAACTCCATTTACAGGGCTGGAAACTGCACTGGTGTTGGGTTTCCTACCTGAACTGGGAGGTGGAGGTAATTAAACTCCTGATTGAAAGGGTAGAAAAGGCAGGAAGTGGCTGCTTTGCACTGTCCTTGTTTGCAGTCTGTAAGAGGATCACAGATCACAGAGCTCCTGCCTTGCAGGGATCCAGGCTGGTTGACTAGAAGATTTTGCCTGGCATCCATGAGGAAACTACAGCCTCACCCAGCAGAGAAGCCTGTCCCAGAGAATGGCAAAAGGACTTATTGGGAGCAGCAAGACTTTAAAGTTTGCAGCTGAAGAAATCGGCGATGCCGTACCAACATCAATCAGATAAGACTGTGTACATTGTTCCCTTGTCATATAGTTCTATATAATATTGTTTCATATGTTTTAAAGCTGGGAACCAGTTTAGTTGGCCAGTTGTCATTAGAAAGGGTCACAGTAATGTTTAGTTCGTCTCCTGAAAGGAGTAGGTGTTTATTTTATGATTGTCTGTTGTGCCTTCAAGGGGCAGTAGCCCTACTGTTTGGTTGCTGTTTTGTGGAGAAATAGAATAACTCAAGTTTGGTTTACCCTAAAAATTGCATGTGTGGAATCTGATCTGACCTCGCCTACAGGCCGCTCCGTCACATATGGTGTCAGAAGTGGAATGCTGCGTCTCCAGAGGTTGGCGGAAGAAGCGCATGCAGAGGGCACCAGAATAAAGAGCCACAAATCTAGGCAGAAAAACGAGGATCACTGCGCTGAAAAAAGCAACAAAACCAGGCTGCACAACAGACGGTGACCCACGAGAGGTACTGATTCTGGGAATGAAGACTGCACAACCAGGTGTGTGGGGAAAAAAACTACTAAGCTGAAGCAGTGAATACAGACAGTGACCCACGAGTGGTACTGATTCTGGAAGTAAAGTCTGCCACACTGCATAGGACTGCCAGCGGTGATTGGAGTATATGCAGGCAAAGTGTGAAAGTTGATGTGAAACTGTGCTGAAGCAGGGAAACTAAAATAGGCGGTGACCCACGAGTGGTACTGATTCTGGAAGTAAAGTTTGCCACACCGCATAGGACTACCAGAGGTGATTGGAATATATGCAGGAAAAGTGTGAAAGAATTGATGCGAATCTACGCTGAAGCATGAAGCAAAATGGAGAATGAAAAAAGGATTGCAATAGAAAGTAAGGTCAACCCTAAAATGTTCTTTAAGTACCTTAATAACAAAAAATTAGAAAAGAAAATATTGGACCCTTTCAGTGTGAGATGGGTAGGCAGATTATTGGAGATAAGGAAAAAGCAGAGTTATTTAACAAATTCTTTGCCTCTGTGTTTACCAGGTAAGAATCAAGTTCAATAGTAGGGCCGCAGGAGGAAGCCACAACCTCCATATTAAGGAACAATTGGTTAACTGAGGAAGAAGTTCATAAGCGACTTGAAAAAATTAAAGTAAATAAGGCACCTGGCCCCGATGACATACATCCAAGAGTTCTCAAGGAGTTAAGCTCAGTAATAGTCAAACCATTATATTTAATATTCAAGGACTCCATTTCTACAGGCTCAGTATCACTAGATTGGCGTAAAGCAGATGTGGCGCCTATATTTAAAAAGGGAGCTAGATCACAACCGGGGAATTACAGACCTGTAAGCCTGACTTCAATAATGGGGAAACTATTTGAAGGTTTAATACGGGATAATATTCAGGAATACCTCATGGAAAACAAAATTATTAGTAATAGTCAGCATGGATTTATGAAGGATAGATCATGCCAAACTAACCTTATTTGTTTCTTTGAAGAGGTAAGTAGGAATTTAGACCAGGGTAATGCAGTTGATGTGGTCTACTTAGATTTTGCAAAGGCTTTTAGGTTGGTTTCACATAAGAGATTGGTGTACAAAATAAAGATAAAATTGGACTCAGTAATAATATATGCACCTGGATTGAAAACTGGATAAAGGACAGACAACAGAGGGTTGTCATAAATGGAACTTTTTCAGGTTGGGCTAAAGTCGTGAGTGGAGTACCTCAGAGATCGGTACTGGGACCCTTCATTTTAACTTGTTTATTAATGACCTTGAGGTTGGCATCCAGAGCAAAATCTCCATCTTTGCTGATGATACTAAATTGTGTAAGGTAATAGAATCAGAGCAGGATGTAATTTCTCTTCAGAAGGACTTGGAGAGACTGGAAACGTGGGCAGGTAAATGGCGGATGAGGTTTAATACAGATAAATGTAAGGTTATGCATTTAGGATGCAAGAATAAAAAGGCGAATTACAAATTAAACGGGGATACATTGGGGTAATCCTTGATGGAGAAGGATTTAGGAGTGCTTGTAGACAGCAGGCTTAGTAATAGTGCCCAAAGTCATGCAGTAGCTGCAAAGGCAAACAAGATCTTATCTTGCATCAAACGGGCAATGGATGGAAGGGAAGTAAACATAATTATGCCCCTTTACAAAGCATTAGTAAGACCACACCTTGAATATGGAGTACAATTTTGGGCACCAATCCTAAGAAAATACATTATGGAACTAGAGGGAGTGCAGAGAAGAGTCACCAAATTAATAAAGGGGATGGACAATTTAACTTATGAGGAAGGGCTAGCTAAATTAGATGTATTTACATTAGAAAAAAGGCGTCTAAGAGGGGATATGATAACTAAATACAAATTTATTCGGGGACAATACAAGGAGCTTTCAAAAGAACTATTAATCCCACCGGCAGTACAAAGGACTCGGGCCACCCCTTAAGGTTGGAAGAAAGGAGATTTCACCAGCAACAAAGGAAAGGGTTCTTTACAGTAAGGGCAGTTAAAATGTGAAATTCATTACCCATGGAGACTGTGATGGCAGATACAATAGATTTGTTCATAAAAAGGTTGAACATCTTTTTAGATAGGAAAGGTATATAGGGATATACCAAATAAGTATACATGGGAAGGATGTTGATCCAGGGATTAATCCGATTGCCAATTCTTGGAGTCAGGAAGGAATTTATTTTTCCCCTTATGAGATATCATTGGATGATATGGCTCTGGGTTTTTTTGTTTGCCTTCCTCTGGATCAATAAGTAAGTATAGATATAGGATAAAGTATCTGTCATCTAAATTTAGCATAGGTTGAACTTGATGGACGTACGTCTTTTTTCAACCTCATCTACTATGTAACTATGTAACTATGAAAGCAGAAAAACGAATACAGACGGTGACCTACGCGAGGTACTGATTCTGATAGAAAAGGCGAATGAAAAGTTTTAACTGATGTTTTGCTGAAGTCCAGGCTGCACAGCGACAGCGAAACAGAACGGCAAAATGCCCATAGGATGTATGGAGTGCAAGGACCCAGGGCACTCGGAATAGACGTGTCCTTACGTTCTTGAGTATGAAGAGTACCTGTGGTATGAGAAAGATTGCCCCCAGCAAATGCGACAGCAAGCAACGCGTGGTGGGCGAGGAGAAAGTGCAAAAGTTTTGAGCAAGGAAATTGAGCTCAGACTGCTAATGCCTCAGAACCCAGCAAAACAAAGAAAAAAAAGAGTAAAAAGAAAAGAAGTTCGCAACTGACAGCGGAAGTTACGGATACAGTGAATGATGAGCCTGCGGCATCAGGAAATTGTAATTCTGAAGGGAGAAGAGATTTTCTGCAGACTATAAGGACTGGCGGAATCCTCCTGTGAATGGCGGAATATACAGTGATGAAGGCATGAATTCAAAAGGATAGGGCAATGGAAAAAGATGAGAAAAAAGGTGATGATTCCTTCAGCCAAGTTAAAGATGCCAAGCATGACTATGATCTCTTCCACGAACAGTTGGTTAAAGAGCAAGAAGCTAAGACTGAGCTACAGAGGGGTTTGTCCGCAGTGATCGCCAAGTGTATAACTTTGGAGAAGACAAAGCGTCACTTGCAGAGCGAGTTCCAGGACATCAGGACTAACCTTGAGCGGTCAAATGCAGCTGCTGCCACCAGGGATAAATAGGCTGAATTGGAAGTCTCTCAGAAGGAGATTCACTGTCTCACCGCAGCGCTGAATTTAAATGAGTATGCCCTTGAAAAGGTTGGGTAAACTGTAGAGAATGTAAGAGAAGAGAAGAAAAACCCACAAAAGAATGTTTCAGATTTGACTAACCAGGTCAGTGAAGGAGATGAAAAGCTTCACCAAGCAGAAAAAGTGATGAAACAATTGGCCCTGGAAAAGCTGGAAGTGCAGCAAGCACTGCAGAAGACAGAGAGAGTACTGCAAGGAGAACACGTCTTCTTTGAGCAACGCCCACAAGTAGAACAGAAGCTACAGAGCCAGCTGCAAGGTCTGCACGCGAGTTTGCAGGAGGCCAAGGAGAAACAGGCAGATACTGAGGAGAAGCAGCCAGTGCTACAGGAGCATCTGAGTACACAGTTTGTCCTTGCAGAGCAGCATGAGGAGCTGAAGGCCACACTGAGCCTAATCAGAGCATTACTGGAGGAGGAGCTTAGAGGCCAGGTAACTCTGTATGAGAAGGAGCACGAGGCGGTCAAGAAACTGGAGCAAGAGATGGTGGAGCAAAGAGGCTGCTCTATCCCCAAAAGTCAGCACGCCCTGGAGAAAGAGGCATGGAAAATGCAAGCTGCCGCAACCATGGCAACAAAACTGGCGGAGCTGAAAAATATGAAAAAGGAGGCATTGATGCAAACTCAGAGCATGCACAGGAATGAGGTGGAGGCTCTAACAGACAAATTGCAGGATCAAGCTGAATTTTTCAATAATAAATGGAACAAGCTCTGAAGTCACTTGAAGACAAAGATAAAGAGATTAGAAAACTAAAAGAGACACTTTGCTTACAGATGGAGTCCATGGAAAAAATGGCGATAGACTTACAGGATGTACTCAAGAAACAGAGGTCTCTCGCAGATGAATTAAACTTGCAGAAAAGCACCGATGTGGAAGAGCTTGAAAGGCTGAGAAATGAGATTACAGTACAGCAGGGAGAGAAAGAGTATGCAAAGACTTTATAGTCAGTGGTTAAAACCTTGGAGTCTGAAAAAATGACATTGGAGAAAAAAGTTACAGGAGAAAAAAGTTACAGAATTAAAACAGAGTGAGGCTCTGCAGACCAGTACAGTACAGTACAGGTATCTCCACTACAGGAAAAGGTATTGGCCATCTCAAGTGTGTGTATCCCACAGAGACTAATGCCCATGACAGTGTTCGACAAATCACCCAAAAATCTACTCGCCGAACAAAAAATCTACCCGCCACCTAGCCCCGCCCCTACTTCTGCCCCCAGCCACGCTATTTTTAAAAAAAAACAAATAAATTCCTTGTAAGAACAACATTCGTTTTTGACATTAGTTTATTTATTGTATTACATTATACTACAATTAGTCCTTGTTACGTGTGTGTGTGTGTAAATGATCCTGAACCCCATAACTAGTGCCTGGACGCCCCCCCATCACTATATCTAAAGCAGCAATCTCGCCTGGGATCTTACCTGATCCGCAGTCCCTCAATGCCCAGGTACCCTCATTCCCGCAATGTTATACATTGGAGGGGAGGTGTTCCCTACCTGTCTTCTGGTTTAGGGGGGATTCCGATGTCTTCCGTGTGAAGCTCGAGAGTTAGATCTGGAAGAAAGCAGTATAGGTTATTTCGGTGTAGGTATAGGGCAGTTAAGATATATAGGGTATATAAGAGATCCAGAGTGTGAGAGAGAGAGAGAGTGTGGGTGAGAGACAGAGAGAGACAGAGAGACACACACACAGAGAGCGACACACACACACACACACACACACACACACACACACACACACACACACACACACACACACACACACACACACACACACACACACACACACACACACACACACACACACACACACTCACACACACACTCACACACACACAGAGAGAGAGAGACCACACACAGAGAGAGAGACACACACAGAGAGAGAGACACAGAGAGAGAGAGAGAGAGAGAGAGAGACACACAAACACACAGAGAGAGAGACACAGAGAGAGAGAGAGACACACACAGAGAGAGTGAGACACACCACAGAGAGTGAGACAGAGAGAGAGAGAGAGAGAGAGAGAGAGAGAGAGAGAGAGAGAGAGACACACAGAGAGAGAGAGAGACACACACAGAGAGAGAGAGAGAGAGAGAGAGAGAGAGAGAGAGAGAGAGACACACACAGAGAAAGAGAGAGAGACACACACAGAGAGAGAGAGAGAGAGACACAGAGAGAGAGACACACACACATAGAGACACACACACACACAGAGAGACACACACACAGAGAGAGACACAGATAGAGAGAGAGAGACAAAGAGAGAGAGAGAGAGAGACACACACAGACACACACACACACACACACACACACACACACACACACACACACACACACACACACACACACACACACACACACACACACACACACACACACACAGAGAGACACACGTACACAGAGAGAGAGACACACACACACAGAGAGAGAGAGAGAGAGAGGGGGACACACAGAGAGAGAGAGAGAGACACACACACAGAGAAAGAGAGACACACAGAGAAAGAGAGACACAGAGAGAGAGACAGAGAAAGAAAGACACACAAAGAGAGACACAGAGAGAGAGAGAAAGAGAGAGAATGAGAGAGACACACAGAGAGAGAGAGAGAACACACACACACAGAGAGAATGAGAGACAAAGACAGAGAGAGCGACAGAGAGCGACAGAGAGAGTGCGACAGAGAGAGCGACAGAGAGAGCGACAGAGAGAGCGACAGAGAGAGAGCGACAGAGAGAGGGCGACAGAGAGAGGGCAACAGAGAGAGGGAGAGGGTGACAGAGAGAGAGACACACACACACAGAGAGAGATACACACAGAGAAAGAGACACACACAGAGAAAGAGAGACACAGAGAAAGAAAGACACACAGAGAAAGAGAGACACAGATAGAGAGAGAGAAAGAGAGAGAATGAGAGAGACACACACACAGAGAGAGAGAGAGAGAGAACACACACACACAGAGAGAATGAGAGACAAAGACAGAGAGAGAGAGCGACAGAGAGAGCGACAGGGAGAGTGCGACAGAGAGAGCAACAGAGAGAGCGACAGAGAGAGAGCGACAGAGAGAGAGCGACAGAGAGAGGGCGACAGAGAGAGGGCAACAGAGAGAGTGAGAGGGTGAAAGAGAGAGCGAGAGGGCGACAGAGAGAGGGAGAGGGCGACAGGGAAAGGGTGAGGGCGACAGGGAAAGGGTGAGGGCGACAGGGTAAGGGTGAGGGCGACAGAGAAAGGGTGAGGGCGACAGGGAGAGGGTGAGGGTGACAGGGAGAGGGTGAGGGTGACACAGGGAGAGGGTGAGGGCGACAGGGAAAGGGTGAGGGTGACACAGGGAGAGGGTGACACAGGGAGAGGGTGACACAGGGAGAGGGAGAGGGTGACACAGGGAGAGGGTGACACAGGGAGAGGGTGACACAGGGAGAGGGAGAGGGTGACACAGGGAGAGGGTGACACAGGGAGAGGGTGACACAGGGAGAGGGTGACACAGGGAGAGGGTGACACAGGGAGAGGGAGGGGGTGACACAGGGAGAGAGAGAGGGTGACACAGGGAGAGGGAGAGGGTGACACAGGGAGAGGGAGAGGGTGACACAGGGAGAGGGTGACACAGGGAGAGGGAGAGGGTGACACAGGGAGAGGGTGACACAGGGAGAGGGAGAGGGTGACACAGGGAGAGGGAGGGGGTGACACAGGGAGAGGGTGACACAGGGAGAGGGAGAGGGTGACACAGGGAGAGGGAGACACAGGGAGAAGGTGACCCAGGGAGAGGGTGACTGGGAGAGGGAGAGAGGGTGACACTCACAGACACACACATTCACTCACAGACACATTCACTCACAGACACACACACTCACACACAGACACACACACTCACACAGACACACACTCAGACACACACTCAGGCACACACTCAGACACTCACACTCAAAGACACATTCACACTCACAGATGCATTCACACTCACACACTCACTCACAGACACTCACTCACAGACACTCACTCACAGACACACACACACACACAGTCTGTACCGTAAGGTAAGGGGTTGCACATGGCAGCAGTGGGCCCTCCACACAGCAGGAGGGGTCGCACATGGCAGCGGGGGACTCCGCACGGCAGCAGGGCCCTCCGTGCGGCAGGAGGGTCTCTGCAAGGGGCCTCCCCCCATCCAGAGGCGGACACCGCCGCAGCACTCCCCCCCCCCCCCGAAGCGGACGCCGATGCCGCAGCACACCCCCCGAAGCGGCCGACGCCGAAGCATGCCCCTCCCCAAAAGCGTACGCTGACTCGGGTCTCTGCAAGGCCCCAAAGCGGCCGATGCCGCAACACGCTCCCCCCCCTGAAGCGCCGACGCCGCAGCACGCCCCCCCCCGAAGCAGATGCTGAGAGTGACACACGCGGACGCTGCCGATGCCACAGCACGCTCCCCCCCCCCAAAGCGGCCGATGCCGCAGCACGCTCCTTCACCCGAAGTGGACCCCCTTCAGATGCGGACACTCCCGGGCAGCGATCGGGGGGAGGGGGGGAGGAGATCAGGGGCAGGAGGGGGAGGAGATCAGGGGAAGGGGCTAACCCAGAGCTGCCTGCCGGCCCTCTCCCCGTGTTAACCCAATCAGGGAGGGGGATTATTTATTTAAAAAAAAAAAAAAATTGGCGCGAGCAGGGGAATTCATAAAGCCGCAGCACGGCTCGCCAGCGGCCTAAATCCACTCGCCACGGGCGTGTGGTTATAATTATTTGTCGAACACTGCCCATGAAGACAAGGGTACAGTGAGAGCTGGGGTCACCGCTCAACTGCAAAACGAGATTGCAAAGTTTGAACCGCCTTGTGATGGTAGGGGTAGCTGGGGGACCTAATGAAGAGAAATCCCAGCTTTTTACCCCTAAAAAAAAGTGTAACCTGGCTATCCTTGTAATTTTTTATCCAGCCAATATTTTATCCAGTGAATGTATAATGCACCATGTCTGTAAGAATGTATTTCAAAGCTTTTATTCTGTCTTCCCTGTCACAACCCTTGCCGCAGTTTAGTGAATGAACATTATTATGTGTTGTGATTTGGGCTAGCTGTCCTGTCTTGTACATAATTACCTTTATGTCTGTATTTATGCCTGTGTTAGCAATCCCCCCCCCACCACCAGTTTAGGTACAGTAGTTGGTATTGTGTGGTAATGGAATTAACATGCAAGAAAGTAAATGAGATATTCCACTGTTACTGTCATTTCTAGGGAGAAAGACTAAGTAATTCCCTCAGTTGAAGGTCTCCATAGAAATAGATCAGAACAAAGGTATGGGATTAATTAAATGAATCAGTTATCATGTCTGAGCCCCAGGCACTGTTTCTTTTGGCTGGCTGCCTTATGTTAAAGGATAGCCACCAAGGGATATATAACGAACACTGCTGATCTGTCCATCTGAAGTCCACGGGAGAGTTGTGGTGTGTTACCCGGGCGCTTGCTCTAACCGTTGCTTTATATTAGATATGTATATCCTATTGAAATAAGAAAGGTAAATACAACCTTATTGGTGTTCTCTTGAAGTGTCCTCGTATGACTCAAATTACCCCACTAGGGTCTATCCCGGACTTTTGATAGATATGGAACACAAGAAAAGATGGGGGAGCACAGTGTGAGGTAGATATGCTTTCTTTCGCTGACGGTCAATGAGGTGCTTATACCTTCATTGATCCCTTAGAGAATATCAACAACTCCTTGGATGGGGAGCTTGCATATATGTGTGTGATCACAAAAGTTCAATAGATAGATAAATAACTTACACGGCCTTGTGTAAGTTGTATCCCATCAAGGTTTCTTTTACGTTCGGTCGAGTCTTGCTTCCGGGTGGTGGTGCTTCTTTCTTTCTGGTACTTTCTCTTTCTTTACTTCTCACTCCGTCCTTGATGTTTCTCGTTAGATAGGTGGATTCTTCACAATCGTTCGCCTCTCATGTAAATGCAAGTATAAACGGTAAAAGAAGGCAATTAGGCACATGCATACACAAATCAGCTGCGATACGGGGGAAGGGGATGAAGCAATATTATATTGCACGTATAGGATAATGATGGATAATATTCCACTCACACGGCCTGATGTGAGTGATCTCCTATAACAGTATCTTGTAAACACCCGTATGGATAACAGTTCTTCAGGTAAATAAACACACAATCACTGACCAGAGGTCAAATGTTAAACCGGGTAGAGGGGGAATAGAGGGATATATCAAAATACTCACACGGGCCAGTGTGAGTGCACACTCGTAGAGGTATCTTTGATGCTCCAGATGCTAAGATTGGAAACCCCTAGGGGCTAAATCCAATCCTGAATGGACTAAGGGACACTGAGCGCTATGGGTGTTGATAACTTTATTGAACAACTAGCATACAATGGTAACGGCAATTAAAACACTTATAAAAGCAATATGAGGGTTTGAAAATTAAAAACAAAGAAGCCACTAATGCTTATAAATGGGGAGATCCAACAGCAAAAGGAATCTATTGGTGGTGGTGGGCACAAAGTCTCTTGTTTCCGCGTCCGGATGGAGAGTTCCCACAGCACCTCTGGTTCCTCTCTAAATGCTGCACTGTGTAAACGATGAAGAGCTATGCGTTTCGCCCTGAACAGGGCTTCCTCAGGCTCGTGGAAAGTGGACTTTCCAAACCCTCATATTGCTTTTATAAGTGTTTTAATTGCCGTTACCATTGTATGCTAGTTGTTCAATAAAGTTATCAACACCCATAGCGCTCAGTGTCCCTTAGTCCATTCAGGATTGGATTTAGCCCCTAGGGGTTTCCAATCTTAGCATCTGGAGCCTCAAAGATACCTCTACGAGTGTGCACTCACACTGGCCCATGTGAGTATTTTGATATATCCCTCTATTCCCCCTCTACCCGGTTTAACATTTGACCTCTGGTCAGTGATTGTGTGTTTATTTACCTGAAGAACTGTTATCCATACGGGTGTTTACAAGATACTGTTATAGGAGATCACTCACATCAGGCCGTGTGAGTGGAATATTATCCATCATTATCCTATACGTGCAATATAATATTGCTTCATCCCCTTCCCCCGTATCGCAGCTGATTTGTGTATGCATGTGCCTAATTGCCTTCTTTTACCGTTTATACTTGCATTTACATGAGAGGCAAACGATTGTGAAGAATCCACCTATCTAACGAGAAACATCAAGGACGGAGTGAGAAGTAAAGAAAGAGAAAGTACCAGAAAGAAAGAAGCACCACCACCCAGAAGCAAGACTCGACCGAACGTAAAAGAAACCTTGATGGGATACAACTTACACAAGGCCGTGTAAGTTATTTATCTATCTATTGAACTTTTGTGATCACACACATATACGCAAGCTCCCCATCCAAGGAGTTGTTGATCTTCTCTGAGGGATCAATGAAGGTATAAGCACCTCATTGACCGTCAGCGAAAGAAAGCATATCTACCTCACACTGTGCTCCCCCATCTTTTCTTGTGTTCCATCTGAAGTCCACCTCTGGGAAGGAGTGTGGATACCATCTGAGATACACTCTGGGAAGGAGTGTGGAGTTGGACTGTGACCAGCTGGAGGTTCATGGCAGAGTAGGTGCTGTGTGCAGCACTCTGATATCCTGAAGCAGAGAAGCGGACAGGGGAAATCCATAATCCATTTGAAGTGGGTCCCTGCACTTAGGAAAGGTAGATCTCATTTCTCCAGACCCCAGTAAGTGTGTATGTATTTGTATTTTGTATTGTGTGTTTCTGAAGATTTATCCAAAATAAAACTCATTTTATTTCACTATCTTGTTTTGCCCTAAGATAGGGAGAACTGGGGTTTGAAAAATTATGGGATTCACTATAAAAGAAAGGAACCACTGGTATGGCTAAAAACAGAGTCCTTTCTATAATGCAATGTGGTATACAGTAGGAAAACCCCTTTTGCAAGCCTTGACAATAATAATCATAAGAGTGTAGTTATAGGGGATTTAGCATTGAACTGCGGTCCCAGGACCATATATTTATCCAAAAGCATAGAAATAAACCTCTAGTGCAATACAAAAGTTTAGCAATAAATGGAATGATACTCACAAATAGATAAATAATGATTTGTCACTCCCTAGTGAGCACCACAACAGGAGTTTCTTCACTTGCAGGGTAAAAATCCTTTTTGCTTGTTTGTTATCTGTGTGCAAAGAGCGTTGGAGAGTAATGACCAATAGAGGAGGATTAGGCATAAAGCCAAAAAATGCTGCAGCTGAGTTACTCTTTCCTATTTTTGACATATTAAATCGTTTTGTATTGTCACCGTCTTCGCTCTTTCAATTTTGTGGTGCAGCGTTTTTTGGCTTTACGCCTAATCCTCCTCTATTGTTTTGCCCTGTGATTGATACATTAAAAATAAATGGTGTTAAAAGACCTAGTCTACCGTGACACACCTTAGCAAACACCAGCTAAACATTCAGCTGCCCAGCAGGCAACAAACAAAATGAGTGCAGAATCAAAACCAGAAGAATCCTTATTTGATGAAGCTGAAAAGATAGGACGTTCCCTGGAAATGGATGTAGAATCCACTGCTCCTGTGTTGAGTATATTGAGTGGAAGAGGAGGTGGCGAAATACCATTCTGCAGACCTAGAAAGCGCGGTAATTGCCCAAAAGGAAAAAAACAAGGTGAATGGTTGGAGTTAAAAGGTGCTTCGGAAAAGACATCTCACCAAGGAGAACCAAGCCCATGGATCCAGCCAGAAGGTGGACCCCGAAAAGATTGGAGGGAAGGTTGAAAAAATGATTCAAATGGAAGTCAAGGATGAAGAAAAGCAGTCCAAAAGACTCCCCCGTGAGGCCGAGCTGTTTCCTCAAAAGGGGGGGAAGTTTAAATTGCAGAGTGTGCGTGGGGATACACTCTGAGGGGGGAGGTACTTAAGGGAGTCCATAGATTAAACTCCATTTACAGGGCTGGAAACGGCACTGGTGTCAGGTTTCCTACCTGAACTGGGATGTGGAGGTAATTAAACTCCTGATTGAAACGGTAGAAAAGGCAGGAAGTGGCTGCTTTGCACTGTCCCTGTTTGGAGTCTGTGAGAGGATCATAGAGCTCCCACCCTGCAGGGATCCAGGCTGGTTGACTAGAAGATTTTGCCTGGCAACCGTGAGGAACCCACAGCCTTACCCAGCAGAGAAGCCTGTACCAGAGAATGGCAAAGGGACTTATTGGGAGCAGCAAGACTTCAAAGCTTGCAGCTGAAGAAATCGGCGATGCCGGACCAGCATCAATCAGATAAGACTGTGTACATTGTTCCCTTGTCATTATAGTTCTATATAATATTGTTTCATATGTTTTAAAGCTGGGAACCAGTTTAGTTGGCCAGTTGTCATTAGAAAGGGTCACAGTAATGTTTAGTTAGTATCCTGAAAGGAGTAGGTGTTTATTTTATGATTGTTTACTGTGCCTTAAAGGGGCAGTAGCCCTAAGGTTTGGTTGCTGTTTTGTGGACAAATAAAATGACTCAAGTTTGGTTTACCCTAAAAATTCCATGTGTGGAATCTGATATGACCTCGCCTACAGTCCGCTCTGTCACAGACTCTATTACTGTACATGATTATACCACGTAGGACATATGACATACCAGCTACGTCATGGGCAAATTTGAGTTTTCTAGGCGTTGGTCGGGCTAACTGTCCATTGGAGCAGCCAGCCCAATCGCAATGGGGGTGGATTTCCCTCCCCTTCTGTTTCCTGTATTCGGGGTCTGATCTTATCACAGGGATCACATGCCACTGGTCTCCTGGCTGCAAAAAAGGTAATCATAGTTGAGTGAAGTGGAGTTACCTCACAGAGCAGCTTTACAGAAACCTTAAACTACACAAATGTAACATCTGTGTGACAAACCGCTGGGACTGGAATATGAAAGGATTATGTGTACCACCATTTGTTAAAAAATCTAAATTAATATGAAACTCCAAACAGACAGGATTGTGGCTTTAGGTTGAAAACCAAAGGGGTTATTCATTAAACTACGATAGTGCGGATCGGGGCATTATCGCAAGGAATCTCGCTTTGGAGTTAATAGGTTTGATGGGAAGACACATTTCCCTTGTTCATGGAAATGTAAGCTGCATTCATTTAAATAGATGTTGCCCATACCCAGGCAAGGAGAAAACGCCTTTACAGAATGGTGAATACAGGCTTCAGTGTCAGTTTCAAGTTTCCCCCATGTAAGGCTGCGGCCAGGGTGACGCTGAGCGGGCGCTCACGCTGGCCGCGATAAAACACATTGCAGTAATGTGTGTGGCTAGTGTGAGTGAGTGCCTGTGCATGCTCGGCGTTTAGCTGCTTGCAGATGCAAGCAAAATTGAATTTGCCTCTTGCTGGTGTGTCACGTGAGTGACTCTCCCAATGAGGGCGAACCAGCTCCGTGACGTCATGGCTGTGCCCCCGACACGCCACCCCCTCATGCTCACGCCTTGCCGGCCACAAATCTCCCGGCCGAGCAGGGAGTGTGATGTCACCGCGCACAAGCTCCAGCGCGCTCGCTCCCTGCCCCGCCGCAGCCTGTCAGTATTTGAAGCTGCCCTGCACCAATTTTGCTCCCAGTGAATAATTTGGAGTCTCTTTTTGTACTAGTTAGGGGTTTTAACTTCTTTTGTCAAGAGATCAACGTCAAATGTAAAAACTCATATAACAAGTTTCTTACCTTATTGTTTTTTTGATACTTAACCCCAACATGAACAAATCTGTGTCCAGTATATCATCTATGATACAGGAAGTGTGAGCGCAAACCCAAATCAAATTCTCAAATAGTGAATAAATGTGATAAAAATACAAATAAATATCACCAAGAGGAGATGCAGCTGGCGTGAGGAGTTCCGCATCCCCTCAAGAGAACATAATAAAAAACACACAAAGCGCAAGAACTCCTCTCAGATATGGTATGGTGTCAATCAGGCAAGGAATCTAGCCTTGCAAGTATCCATTCAAATGAAATGAGGGAAAAACAACATTCACAATATAAATGCTGTAGCTTCCGTATACAGACATAATCATGTTTAAAGCAAATATGTGGCTGCTTTGGAGATGAAAAGGTTTTCTTTTCACTGATGACATTTAATTGTGGGAGGGGAGAGTGTATACAGGCATACCCCGCATTAACGTACGCAATGGGACCGGAGCATGTATATAAAGTGAAAATGTACTTAAAGTGAAGCACTCCCTTTTTCCCACTTTTGATGCACGTACTGTACTGCAATCGTCATATACGTGCATAACTGATGTAAATAACGCATGTGTAACAGGCTCTATAGCCTCCCCGCTTGTGCACAGCTTCGGTACAGGTAGGGAGCCAGTATTGCTGTTCAGGACGTGCTGACAGGCGCATGCGTGAGCTGCTGTTTGCCTATTGAGCGAAATGTACTTACTCGCGAGTGTACTTAAAGTGAGTGTCCTTAAAGCGGGGTATGCCTGTACTGTATAAATGAAGGGCAGCAAGGGGTAGACAAGGCAGCACTTAGCCTGTGCAAGCTCTTGTGTGCATTAACAAAGTAGGGCAGAGATAAAATAAATCCAAGTTTTATTTAGGGGCAACTTTTGGAGTAATAGACATGAATCACTCAGATTTAACCCCTTAAAACATCTTATTGCCATTGATACATTTGTGTTCTAAGAGGGTTTGCACCTTTAACTGTTTTGGTGTCAACAGCAGCAGATTGGTGCCATGGACATTTTGGTACTATGAACATGTGACCACTTGTGTCGCGTCCATGGCAGATAATACGCTATCATGGCTACTCCCATTTTGTGAATCTCCCCCTATATACTAAACCTCAATATGTAATGCCCACTTAATTAAATAGCTATTGACAATTACTAGCAGTGATTTCAGTTAAGGGAACACACCATTAAAGCTACAGTAGTTTTATGGCTGAAGGAGCATTTGTGTCGTCTCATATAATACTATTTTAATATAATATTTATGAGCACGTCCGTTATGTCCAAGCAAAAAAAAACATTTTTTTTTTCATATTTAAAATATTTATATATTATGCTCTTGCTTTCAGCTCGCTCAGCTGCCTTCCCTGTTCCCTCCTTTCCATTGTTGCAGAAATATGACAGTGAGGATGGGAAGCCTGCGATCTAAAGGGAGGAAATGTAACTGGTGCAGAATTGAGCACATTTTGGCCTTAGACTCGGTCACACTCAGAATTCCCTTTCCCCAAACACATCTATTTCTAATACCAACTACCAGTGTTCCTCAGCAATATTTACTATAGTGACTCTTAAGTATCTGTAAAATGTTTTGGTGTATTACACAGCGCTAAATGTATCAATTGGAAAATATTTGAACTGGATTTTTTTTTAAACCAGTAAAAAAATGATGATATAGTATATTGAATGTTTTTGACTCTTGTCAGTAAATTTATTGCAGGGTTTTCGGGGTGATGCAACAGAAAACCTTTGAAGGAAGCAAGTCCTCATGGCAGGACTCACTAAGAAATGCCAACATATATAAGCCTTTCCGGTGCCCGCAATGTGGAGAAAATGCACGTTTCAGAAGCCTCTCTACTTTAAGAGCCCATCTCGACTATATGCACAGCTATGAGGACAGATATTTTTTTGGAAAATCGGGCTTGTTTTGTTCACTAAAAGAGAGAGATCCTAAAACATCCATAGAACCTCCTATTGTAGCACAAATACGTACCACTGCATTGAAACAAAAAACTACAACTGCTACTTTTTGTGACCTAACAAATGAGAGCAGAAAGATCAACAGTCCTATGGAAATATCATCTGAAAGGCCAACATCTTTTATTAAACGTCCCTTCTCTAATGATTCTACAAATGTCCACAATTCCGTATCAGAATTTCCAGCTACAAGGACTAAGCTTAATTTAGAGCTGAAGGGGAAGGCAACGTTTAACCAAATTGTGGATAAGACGATAGAAAAGAAAATTGATAAACTTAACTTAGAACTTTGCCAAAAAACTTCAGAGCTATTGGAAGTTCGGGCAGCTTTTTTGCAGCTTTCTCAAAAGAAGCACGAAGTTCAACGTCGTGAAAGGGCACTCAGTCGACAGGTGGATGTTGCTGTTGAGTTAATTGCAGTACTCAGGCAACGACTGACAGAATCTGAGCAGGAACTTCAGCGAAAAGAGGAGTAAGTAAGGAAATGTAGAGTTAAATCACTTATTCAACCACATTCAGAGTCTGTCAGTGTTTTAATTTTAAATGAATCATTGCATAGTTGAGGAAATTCACTTTTGGGCCACCTTGTAAAACATGGGTCAAGCAATTCTGACAGTACATAATATTTCGGTATTGGGTTTAAAAGACTTACAGTACATGATATATATATATATATATATATATATATATATATATATATTTATTTTTATTTTATTTTTTTAATAAAATGAGATGTACATGTTGCTTGCTTGTGAGTAAATTACATTATATAAAATACTGATTTATGTTTTTATAGGTTATTCACTTTCTATAATAGTAGCAAAAAAATAAGATTGCTTCTTGGGTACAACTTCAAAGCATTACTTCTAAGCAAGTGGAAGTTGAAGCCAGGGAAATTGTGGGGTTGACAGTTATTATAATTGGTGTAGGGAAAGTAAGGGGGGGGGGAGAAAACTCTTAGCCAAAGTAATGTAGATGTACATATGATTAGGTGCACTAAAGTGGTGATGAATGATCAAAAATGGAAAAACGAAGGGAAAGAGCCCCCTCTCAGGCAGCACTCAAATAAGATAGGGTGTATGATAGCTTGATACTGTAAGTAAACTTTTACTGGGTGAAAATTAAAAGAGAAGCAGTGACATACTGAATATAACATCTAAGCACAGGAGGAGCATTAATATAAGGTACTTAGTGCTTGAGTTGAAGGTGTGAGGAAAGGATTGTATTGTATTGTATGTCTTTATTTATATAGCGCCATTAATGTTCATAGCGCTTCACAGTAGTAATACATGTGGTAATCAAATAAATAACAGATAATATAAATAACAGATCATGGGAATAAGTGCTTTAGACATTAACGTAACATTAAGGAAGATGAGTCCCTGCCCCGAGGAGCTTACAGTCTAATTGGTAGGTAGGGAGAACGTACAGAGACAGTAGGAGGGAGTTCTGGTAAGTGCGTCTGCAGGGGGCCAAGCTTTATGTATCATGTGTTCAGAATATTCACAGTGCTATTCATATCCTTCTTTAAGCAAGTGTGTCTTAAGGTGGGTCTTAAAGGTGGATAGAGAGGGTGCTAGCCGGGTACTGAGAGGAAGGGCATTCCAGAGGTGTGGGGCAGTCAGTGAAAAAGGTTTAAGGCGGGAGAGGGCTTTAGATACAAAGGGGGTAGAAAGAAGACATCCTTGAGAAGAACGCAAGAGTCTGGATGGTGCATAGCGAGAAATTAGGGCTGAGATGTAAGGAGGGGCAGAAGAGTGTAAAGCTTTAAAAGTGAGGTGAAGAATGGAGTGTGAGATGCGGGATTTGATCGGAAGCCAGGAGAGGGATTTCATGAGGGGAGATGCTGAGACAGATCTAGGAAAGAGTAGAGTGATTCTGGCAGCAGCATTTAGGATAGATTGTAGGGGATACAGGTGAGAGCCAGGAAGGCCGGACAGCAGGAGGTTACAGTAATCAAGACGGGAGAGAATGAGGGCCTGAGTCAGAGTTTTAGCAGTCGAGCAATAGAGGAAAGGGCGTATCTTTGTTATATTGCGGAGGAAAAAGCAACAAGTTTTAGAAATGTTTCGAATGTGAGGGGCGAATGTGAGAGAGGAGTTGAGTGTAACCCCTAGGCAGCGTGCGTGGGCTACTGGGTGAGTGATCGTAGTTCCAACAGTAATGTGGAAGGAGGTAGTAGGGCCAGGTTTGGGAGGAAGTATGAGGAGCTCTGTTTTAGCCATGTTGAGTTTAAGGCGGCAGAGGGCCATCCAGGATGATATAGCAGAGAGACATTCAGAAACTTTGGTTAGTACAGCAGGTGTAAGGTCGGGTGTTGAAAAGTATATTTGTGTGTCGTCAGCATAGAGGTGATATTTAAACCCAAAAGATGTTATTAGGTCACCTAGAGAGAGTGTGTACAAAGAAAAAGAGAAGAGGTCCCAGGACAGAGCCCTGGGGTACCCCCACAGAGAGATCAATAGAGGAGGAGGAGGTGTTAGCAGAAGAGACACTGAAAGTACGATGGGAGAGGTAGGATGAGATCCAGGATAGAGCTTTGTTCCGAATACCAAAAGTATGGAGAATATGAAGGAGAAGAGGGTGGTCCACAGTGTCAAATGCTGCAGAGAGGTCGAGTAATATGAGCAGAGTGTAATGACCTCTGTCTTGGCAGCATGGAGGTCGTCAGGATACCGAAATATGTAGTAGCCCATTACCCTAAGAACCGCTAGTATACAGTGTCCGTAAAGACTAATGATGCTTAGTATTAGAGTAACTGCTGTACTGAATTGAGGAATTACAGATGTAATAGTGACAGTACAATATCATTCATATTAATACATCCTTTCATTAATTGAATGGAAACAGTAAAGATTCAACTGTAACAGGAAAAGGGGTTACTGTGTAACCTATTACCACTGAAATGGTTAGTTTCCATGGTAATTTAGTCCCTATGGCGTGTAGTATGGAGTAAGTTTATTAGTTATTTGAATACACCTTAACTCTGTAAAAGGGTTACTTAACTGGTACTCCTTAGTAGACAGTTTAAAATGTAAGAGAAAACAAATAAAATCCACGGGAATCATGGTACATATTATGACAGCTGAGGATATAAAGTACCCATGAGGAGTAACTGATGGCAGTGATACCGGTTCCTATGATTTTGCTGTTATATGTGAACACGCGCGGACCCCTAACTTACTTTGAATGAGACATGAATATGGACAATTTAAATGCTGAGGACTGGCAGAATAATGTAATCTTCCTAACAATATTGGCAAGATCTAATAAACACAGACCGTAAGATGTGGGGCAAAATACTTTTAAAATCCCTCTAAAAATGGAATTATCAATGCAACCATAATGAATAACCTTTTGTCATGCATATAACATTTGTCTGTGAATAATTATTACTGGTTACACTTAGTGTTATTATATTTATTGCATTTAAAACTTGCGACATTGTTCCTTTTTTTTGCTTGTCTATACAGGTATAATGGTCTTCTGCTTGCTTAGTACTTTTCTGCTTCTGCAGATAATTAATACCTGGATTTGCCATATTTTAAGTGTGCTCCTGTTTGTTCTGGTTGCTAAGCAACCTGGCACTGTGGGGTCCCCGGGTTTTGCAAGCTTTCCTGTTTGATCTCTTTTTTCACTGTCATCTGTATGTGTGGTATAAATATTCTTGGCAGTCCCATGAACTACCCTGAAGAATGTCCTCTCTTTAGAACCGAAACGTTGGTGTTTTCTTGGACTTTAATATTTATTATTTTCCCTGTATATCTGTATGCTGTCATTTTATTTTCTCACACTGATTTGGATAATGTATTTTATTTATTTATAAAATGTTTTACCAGGAAGTAATACATTGAGAGTTACCTCTCATTTTCAAGTATGTCCTGGGCACACAGTTATAATGACAGAACAAAGCGGCACATTTAGTTGTAGAGGGTATCAAGTTTGCCAAGGTGAGTTTGGGGTGCCGAGCTGTAAACTGTGTCCCATAGTCTATAATTGGCATCAGCATCTGCTGTGCGATGCACTTTCTGACCAGCAGACTTAGGGAGGATTTGTTCCTGTAAAGTACACCTAGTTTGGCATAGGTTTTGGATATCAGGGTATCAATGTGCAATTCAAATGTTAAATGGGAGTCAAACCATAAGCCCAAATCTTGGTCTATTTATTGAGATTGTTATATGTGTACATGGCTTTATATTGACAGTTTTATTTTAAAGGAGGGCCACTGTTCTTTGTTTTGATGGGGTTCCATATAGTCAATACCTGAGGGCTCGTAGTATATTGAATACAGGGGAGCCCCTGATGATATCCGCTGAGATGGAAGAAACGCGTAGGGTCACTGTCACGGGAGACCAAGACTTATACACAAATTAATACCGGGATTCTGCCCTGAGCACACAAGTTGGGTAAAATAAATTGTAATTTATTTCTTTTCAGACAGACACACAAATCTTCACAATATACACTCAATAAAACACTTACTGGGATGGGGAAACGAAAACAAATGTCCTTGGAATAAAACAAAGTCTCTGGGCACCCCTGCACGCATGCAAGTGGGTGCGCAAAAGGATCCGTGTAGCAGTTCCTGGCTAGGGCGCAACTTGCCAGCCCTATATCTCAGCCAACAGGAAAAGGTTTGTTCAGTCCTTACAGGGTTCGTTCGGGAACCCTTAGCTCTAAAGAATTCCAGAAGAGGGGGTGATCCTTGCTTACGATATTATTAACCCCACACACTCCGGAACCGCTGACGCTGGAACTTGGTTGAATCGTTGTTACAATCAGGTGAATCTCTCTGGGACTGGGCTGCAGGCATCTTTATAGGGTTAAGGGTCCTATACCTAACATATACACCCAATCCCTTCTGTGGGAACACCTTTTCCCCCTATCCCAGACTTCGCAGTAGTTTATAGCTTGGGCAGAAGTGGCTTCCTGATTTGCACAGAGCATGTGTCAACTTGACACCTAAGCTGTTAGCATACTGGGTCCAACTTCTTACTTTGTATTGTATTGTATTGTATGTTTGTATGTATTTCTTTATTTATATAGTGCCATTAATGTACATAGCGCTTCACAGTAGTAATACATGTGGTAATCAAATAAATAACAGATAATATAAATAACAGATCATGGGAATAAGTGCTTTAGACATAAAAGTAACATTAAGGAAGAGGAGTTCCTGCCCCGAGGAGCTTACAGTCTAATTGGTAGGTAGGGAGAACGTACAGAGACAGTAGGAGGGAGTTCTGGTAAGAGCGTCTGCAGGGGGCCAAGCTTTTTTAAGCAAGTGTGTCTTAAGGTGGGTCTTAAAGGTGGATAGAGAGGGTGCTAGTTGGGTACTGAGGGGAAGGGCATTCCAGAGGTGTGGGGCAGTCAGTGAAAAAGGTTTAAGGCGGGAGAGAGCTATAGATACAAAGGGGGTAGAAAGAAGACATCCTTGAGAAGAACGCAAGGGTCTGGATGGTGCATAGCGAGAAATTAGGGCTGAGATGTAAGGAGGGGCAGAAGAGTGTAAAGCTTTAAAAGTGAGGAGAAGAATGGAGTGTGAGATGCGGGATTTGATCGGAAGCCAGGAGAGGGATTTCATGAGGGGAGATGCTGAGACAGATCTAGGAAAGAGTAGAGTGATTCTGGCAGCAGCATTTAGGATAGATTGTAGGGGATACAGGTGAGGGGCAGGAAGGCCGGACAGCAGGAGGTTACAGTAATCAAGACGGGAGAGAATGAGGGCCTGTGTCAGCGTTTTAGCAGTCGAGCAACAGAGGAAAGGGCGTATCTTTGTTATATTGCGGAGGAAAAAGCGACAAGTTTTAGAAATGTTTTGAATGTGAGGGGCGAATGTGAGAGAGGAGTCGAGTGTGACCCCTAGGCAGCGTGCTTGGGCTACTGGGTAAATGATCGTAGTTCCAACAGTAATGTGGAAGGAGGTAGTAGGGCCAGGTTTGGGAGGAAGTATGAGGAGCTCTGTTTTAGCCATGTTGAGTTTAAGGCGGCGGAGGGCCATCCAGGATGATATAGCAGAGAGACATTCAGAAACTTTGGTTTGTACAGCAGGTGTAAGGTCGGGTGTTGAAAAGTATATTTGTGTGTCGTCAGCATAGAGGTGATATTTTAACCCAAAAGATGTTATTAGGTCACCTAGAGAGAGTGTGTAAAGAGAAAAGAGAAGAGGTCCCAGGACAGAGCCCTGGGGTACCCCCACAGAGAGATCAATAGAGGAGGAGGAGGTGTTAGCAGAAGAGACACTGAAAGTACGATGGGAGAGGTAGGATGAGATCCAGGATAGAGCTTTGTTCCGAATACCAAGAGTATGGAGAATATGAAGGAGAAGAGGGTGGTCCACGGTGTCAAATGCTGCAGAGAGGTCGAGTAATATGAGCAGAGTGTAATGACCTCTGTCTTTGGCAGCATGGAGGTCATCAGTTATTTTAGTGAGGGCTGTTTCCGTGGAGTAAGCAGTGCGGAAGCCAGATTGTAGAGGGTCTAGGAGAGAATAGGTGTTGAGAAAATTGAGCAATCGAGAGAATACAAGACGTTCAAGGAGTTTAGAGGCAAAAGGCAGGAGGGAGACAGGTCGATAGTTAGAAAGACAGGTAGGGTCAAGCTTGCTGTTTTTGAGTAATGGTATGACTGTTGCATGTTTGAAAGAGGATGGAAAGGTTCCAGAGCAGAGGGAGGAGTTCAAAATGTGTGTGAGCGTAGGGATTATAGTAGGAGCAAGAGGTTTTAGGAGATGGGAGGGAATGGGGTCAAGAGGGCAAGTGGTAGAGAGAGAAGAGGCGATCAACAGAGACACATCCTCCTCTGAGACAGTGGAAAAAGATTCAAGGAAGGCAGGAGGAGAGTTAGGAAGGGGTGTAGAATGGGAGGAAGAAACAGAGGGGATGTTCTGCCGTATGGATTCCACCTTTTCCTTAAAATAGTCAGCAAAGTCCTGAGCGGAGATGGAGGAAGGAGAGGCAGCTGAGGGTGGTTTGAGTAGCGTATCAAAGACAGAGAACAGTCGGCGTGGGTTAGACTTGTGCATGTTGATTAGAGTAGAAAAGTAGGCTTGTTTAGCTTGTGAGAGGGCAGAGTTGAAACGGGATAGCATAAATTTGTAGTGAAGGAAGTCTGCGAGAGTTACTTGTCGACAGTAAGTCTGGGGTTTGGCTACCAAGTGTGAATGGCCCCATACTTGACACCAGTATCTGGCATTCACAATATCCCGGCCTTCCTAACACCTAGGATTGCTGAGGCTTTTCAACTCCGGACTTCTCATAGACATTGAGGCACCCTCTCTGCAGGGTGTCTTTGAAGCACGGAGTTGAGAAATCCCTCAGTTCATCCACCCTTAGGCCCGGGCCATAGAGGGGTGAGGAGAGCGGATGCGCGCTAACGCTGAGGCTCGCCTGCTTCAGTCAGCGCGATTCCACGGACTTGCAGGCAAGCCAGCGTGCGCGAAGGGAGCCGGGGGGAGGTGGTTGGAGGCGGGGCAGTGACGTTGCTGGGCCAATCACCCGCGACGCACTGACGTCAATGTAACGGCGCCGACGTCACGGTGCCGTGACTTTGACGCTGCTTAAGGCTGATTGGATGTTTTCAGCCGACAGCGCGCTGAAAAACAACTTGGCGCTCGGCTGAAAACTCCAAAGCCTCCGCACGCCTGCGGACGCTCGCGTGAGCCCCCTCTCAAGGCATCCTCATTGAGGATGCAGGGGCTCAGCGCGGAGCATCCGCACGCCTCAGCGCTGCTTGTCCTTCTATGGACGCAGCCTTAGCATATTTACATGTTAATACATTCCTGGCAGGAAAAGCTTCCTGCCTGTACATTTAAAAACACCAGTTCAATACAGTTTATTTATAAAAATATGTTCTGCTTATGCTACTATTATAAAACTTATATATATGGGTATGTTCTTCAAAAGTTCAGGGGAGCGCCAGTGTTCACATCGATGTCATGAAAGAAACAATAGAAATTACATAGTCTAGTACAATTTCAACCAGATTAATTGTTGTTTAAGTGAAAAGTAGTTCCACTAACACTTTTCAATAAAGCAGTACAGAGATACTTCTCTCTCTGAATAGAGCAATGGATCAGGAACACCGCATATGACAACCCCCTTGTTAATGACTCCTTCCCATCCGTGGTTGGTGTACCCAGGAAAATAATGGAAAATACTAATTGCGCAGTATATCTCAAATTGTATTAAAAATAGAACAATAAAAACATATGGATGTGCACTCACATTTGGTACATAATAGCAATTCGTGGTACGAAATCCCGACTTTCCTCTATGCGTATTAACCGGTACACACGCTATGAAGCTCACTTCTGCGTCATCTACGTCACCTCCGGCTTAGTGAAGTTGAGGACGGAAGAGCTGTGTAGAGGGATCTCCGGCTGCCAGGACTTTGCGTCACGAATGAGCACTGAATGAACAGCCTCCTATTCTTCCTTGTCGGTTGATCCCACTACATCATTTCTTTTTGAGTTAAAATCACATTTATCACAAGCCTTGGATAATGGTGTACTTACTAAATTAGAATTTAAATTTTTATATTCTGAACACCCACGTATCCCTATATTTTTTCATTTACCCAAGGTCCATAAGTCTCTTACTGATCCCCCTGGAAGACCCATTGTTTCGGGGGTGGAGTCGATGACGTCAGGCCCTGTCCCAATATGTTGATTACTATCTTCAACCCTTTGTAGCCAAGCTCAGGTCACATACTGTATTAGGGACACGCTACATGTCATCGACTCCATCTCTGAGATCAAATGGAAGCCCGATTACCTATGGGCCACATGTGACGTGTCTTCGCTTTACACGTGCATTGATCATTCCAGGGGGATCAGGGCAATTGACTTTTGGCTCAACACGGATCCCTCTATTCCCACATCACACAAGAGATTTTTATTAGATAGTATCACTTTTATTTTGACGCACAATTATTTTTCTTTTGAGGATTTATTTTATTTGCAAATTTGTGGAACGACCATGGGTACGAGGTTTGCCCCCAGTTATGCCAATCTCTTTATGGGCTATTGGGAAGAAACATCTATTTAGCAAAATGCCGAACTGGGGCGGGCCTTGTATACTATGGTCGTTTCATCGATGATATTATTATGATTTGGGAGGGTGATGTCACAGTATTGTCTGATGTCCTGAGTTCTTTTGATCAAAATGAATTGGGCTTGAAATTCACATTTGAAATTAGCTCTATTTCTGTGGTATTCCTGGATCTAATTTTGACCTCGGATACAGAAGGGAACATCATTACCACTACTCACTTCAAGCCCGTTTCTCTCAACAATTATGTTCATTCATCCAGTAATCACCATGCACAGTGGCTCAGAAATATACCTTTGGGACAGTTCTATCGTTTAAAAAGGAACTGTACCAAAGAGAGCGATTTTTTGATTCAATCTGAAAACCTGAGCAATAAATTTGCAATGAAGGGTTATGATCCCGTCCTTGTCAACGACTCTTTCAGAAGGGCACAGGCCTCTGACAGATCCACACTACTCAAGAAATCTAAAGACTCCATTAAGGTACATGTGGGCTATGGTAAATCAGGGAATAGATCGGGTAATATCGATGGAAATCCTAGATTTATCACCACTTTCAATCAACCCTTTAGAACCATCAGGGGTATATTAAATACCCACTGGAGCATCTTGAAGTGTGATCCCCATTTGGGAAATATTCTTCCTGATAGACCACCAATAATATATAGGAAGGCCAGAAATATCAAAACAATTTTAGCTCCGAGTAAATTATCTACGGTTGATGTGGCTGCTAATGCCACACCTGTGGGCCAATCTGGTAACCACAGGTGTGGCAGAGGCCGCTGCATCACATGTAAACATCTAACTGTCACAGCGGAGTTTGTCTCCCTTCGAAAAGGTGGGAAATATGAGGTTAAGGGCAGTATTAATTGCCTTAGCACTTATGTAGTCTACCTTATACAATGTGGTTGCGGCCAGCAATATGTGGGTCGCACCACTGTTTCTAATTGTCCGAAAACTGCTGGAGGTGAACTGGAGGGGCTATCGAACAGCTGATGTGTTCCAGGACGGTGTTGCCTTGCTGGTGGTGATTATATCACAAACTGCCTTTTTATCTTGTACTTTTGGGAGTGTTCTTAATCCCTTTGTCCTCTCTTTTTATTGATTAAATGTACTGTTTTACACTATGGGACGTGCGCTCTCTGTTCTTCTCTTTCTATAGTTTCCTGCTGGAATTGGTTATTCCTTCTGAGAGCAGCCATGGATCCCTGATCATCATTTTGTTTTATATCTGAACTTCTATTGGACTTGTACTAAGGGTTGGACTTTCTTCTATTTTTTGTCCTTTTTTTTTTCTTCCTTGATTGATATATGTAATCATTATTTATTGGCACGTTTTTTATTTTACATTTTTTATCACTTTTTTTCACATTCATGGTTTTTTATATTGCTAGATTGTTAATTATATTTAAATTTTTATCAATATTATACACAATATTTGCACTGTTATCTATTACTTTGTTTCACGAGTGGCGCTACTGAAATTTTTCTCTCTCTCTCTCTCTCTCTCTCTCTATATATATATATATATATATATATATATATATATATATATATTTATATTTATTGTGACAACTGAGCCACTTTGTGGTATCTTTGCTCTCACATTAGAGGCAGGGAGAATATGGATCTGTTAGCAGGTTTATTCTTAAAGGCATAAAACAACACAACAATCAAATAAAAATGCCTAGCTCCACTCTGAGAGCACTAACTAATAATGTTGTTTGTTCGTAACTACAGGTTGGAGGGCTAAGCCCTTTACCAACTATATGAAACACAGATTTATGAAGGATAGATCATGCCAAACTAACCTTATTTGTTTCTTTGAGGAGGTAAGTAGGAATTTAGACCAGGGTAATGCAGTTGATGTGGTCTACTTAGATTTTGCAAAGGCTTTTGATACAGTTCCACACAAGAGGTTGGTGTACAAAATAAAGAAAATTTAACTCAGTAAAATATATATATGCACCTGGATTGAAAACTGGTTGAAGGACAGACAACAGAGGGTTGTCATAAATTGATTTTTTTCAGGTTGGGCTAAAGTCGTGAGTGGAGTACCTCAGGGATTGGTACTGGGACCCCTGCCTTTTAACTGGTTTATTAATGACCTTGAGGTTTGCATAGAGAGAAAAATCTCCATCTTTACTAATGACACTAAATTGTGTAAGGTAGAATCAGAGCAGGATGTAATTTCTC
Organism: Ascaphus truei; assembly: GCF_040206685.1. NCBI lineage: Eukaryota > Metazoa > Chordata > Amphibia > Anura > Ascaphidae > Ascaphus > Ascaphus truei. The sequence continues at coordinate 100,946,782 of NC_134490.1, forward strand.
TCCAGAAGGACTTGGGGAGACTGGAAACTTGGGCAGGTAAAGGGCAGATGAGGTTTAATACAGATAAATGTAAGGTTATGCATTTGGGAAGCAATAATAAACAGGCGACTTACAAATTAAATGGGGATAAATTAGGGGAATCCTTGATGGAGAAAGATTTAGGAGTGCTTGATGACAGCAGGCTTAGCAATAGCAATAGTGCCCAAATTCATGTAGTTGCTGCAAAGGCAAACAAGATCTTATCTTGCATTAAACGGGCAATGGATGGAAGGGAAGTAAACATAATTATGCCCCTTTATAAAGCATTAGTAAGACCACACTTGAATATGGAGAACAATTTTGGGCACCACTCCTTAGAAAAGACATTATGGAATTAGAGAGAATGCAGAGAAGAGCAAATTAATAAAGGGGATGGACGATCTAATTTATTAGGAGAGGCTAGCTAAATTAGATTTATTTACATTAGAAGGTATCTAAGGCATCTAAGGCATCTAAGAGGGGATATGATAACTATATACAAATATACAATAGATTTGTTCAAATAAAGGATGGATATCTTTTTAGATAGGAAAGGTATACAGGGATATATCAAATAAGTAAACATGGGAAGGATGTTGATCCAGGGAGTAATCCGATTGCCAATTCTTGGAGTCAGGAAGGAATTTATTTTTCCCCTTATGAGATATCATTGGATGATACGACACTGGGGTTTTTTGTTTGTCTTCCTCGGGATAAATAAGTAAGTATAGATATAGGATAAAGTATCTGTCTCTAAATTCAGCATAGGTTGAAGTTGATGGACACGTCTTTTTTTCAACCTCATCTACTATGTAACTATGTATATGTATTATGTTGCCTGGTTCCAGCACTTCAGAGACCAGGGGTTAACTTTATGTTCAGTTGTAAAGTTTCAAAACTGTCTGTGACCTTTCCATGTAACACTTTTTATGTTGCTCTTTTTAATATTTCATTTCTACCCACCAATCAGGGACTGGGCCCGTAGCCAGCACCTGGCCCTGAATGTTGCAATTTGGTGGGTTAAGTTTATAAAAGTGTGGTGAGGCAGATCCCTAGCTAGCTTCAGCTCAGCTTTGGCTGTCAGCTCTCTCTCTCTTGGCTGAGAGGATTCCAGCTGCAGGGACAGTTCCTGTACCGGTTCCAGGCAGGAGGTCCAGTCTGGTCAGGTCCAAGACCAGTTCCTGTAAGCACTGCAGTGGAGGATAACAGGGGAAATCTCTGCAAGGAGGACCCTGCAACTAGGCCTGCAGGGTATGCCAATTTCCACAGTTGTGAGTATGTGTGTTGTCTTTTTATATGTCATTTGTGGATACTTTTTTCCAATAAATTAATTTTATAAACTCTTGTGTTTCTGTCTGGCGAGTTGATCTCTGGTATTAGTCCTGGTCTCCTGTGACATCCCTTTCCTCTCCTGTCTGGATTATTGTAACATACTACTAACAGGCCTCTGTGTCACATACATTTCTTCTTTGTTATCTATCCAAATAACTTTGCAATCACGCAAATAAATACTAAATCGAAAGCACTATTGAGTAAGGTATATAGGAGCAGGGGCAAGACCAATCGTGGGGAAGCAAACTACAGCTACTCAGAGCATGAAGAGATCTCACACATTATACTAACGCACAAGAAAAAATTAAGCTCAAACTAATGGCAACTTCAAAATTAATACATAAGTGCGATAAAAAAGTCAGAACACAAACTGACGTGAAGGTGAAAAATACAAAATATTAAATGGTGAAATGCCAAAAATGAATGAACATCCAATTAAATTAAGTCACCATACAGGAGAGATGCAGCTGGTAGGTGTGATTTTTCCCAACATCAAATACAGGGAATGGCAGCAAGACTTCTCAGTGCAAGGGACTCTCCATAGGTTCATGAAAAAAAAGAACGCATATGCATAGTGCAGACGTGCTAAACACCAAAACTCAAAGAGGAAAAGCAACTGTCAAATGGCCACTCAAGTGGTGGTAAAAATTAGCAGGCATGTACAGATATAATCTGTCAGGAACTGGTTGTAGTAGGTGATTGCAACTGGGCCTTCCCTAGAATTAAAGAGAAGAAAAAACAGACATACCTGTAGCACAGATCAATTTAATAGAGGCATACTATAGCACCTGAGCTGCAACAACTCACATGCTCCAACGTATTTAAAGGCAATTTAACCACTCTGGGTCCTGCAGCCACGGCGTCCCGAACGCTCTGTCAAAACCGGTCACCAACAGGTTAAACGGCTTCTCCCTCTGTGTCCATTTCTTATCCTCAGGTCAGTGCTCAGAGAAGCAGACAGGGAATGCACAGCTGGTCCCTCCATAGCACAAGGAATGCTAGCATCCTTCAAAGATCTCACCGGCTTCTCCTCTGAGGAAGCTCACAGTACTTATGAGTGAAATGCGTAAGGTGTTTATTTTTCCCTGATCCTGCCTCATGCTGTATAGTACCTGCTGCTGTTCCTGCAATTTGCTAGTGTGCAAGTTTGAATTTGCCGCCCCAACTCTGCGCTCTGAGCTCCCCCTGTCGGACCCGCTTTCTGAGTATCTGATTGTAAGTTACCTGGGGCCAGTCTACATTTTGCCAGAGAGAGAACAGGTGCCGACTCAAGAGAGAACAGCAGCTAATCTTGTAAGGAGGCCCAGCGGATCATTTGAGTGAGAACAGCATGGAGGAATGAGTACCATCAGAGGGGCCCTAAACGGCGTTCATATAAAGCATTTTGCGAAGTACAGGCCTGCTACACGTATATGCATTTATGAGCTCTAATGGTGTGTTGACTCCATTACACAGGCCTCGCTATGCATGACTGGGTGGCCGCAGCACCAAACACTGACATACACCCACGTAACGCTTAGGTTTGCATGTTATGTTGATGTGTTATGTGAATGTATGTAGTGATCCTTTTATAAAGGATTATATGGTATACGACTGTCTCTTGAGAACTACTTTATAAATACAGTTATACTATAAACCTTACTATAGTCTGTTTCCTATTGTCTGACCAAACGCCACGTGTGGTACATCACCTAGCACAGGAGGACTCAGGCCCTCACCTCAGCAGCAGTGTTAGTCTGATTAATGTGTCTCATATAAGTACCAACAAGAAGTGTCAAACAGATTACGGCATGCTACATAAAAGGAAAAGGAAACAGATTGTTCTATTGTATCTATGTTCACATAGTCAGTATCAAAATACTGGCACAGAGAAGTTATATCTGTACCAGCAAGGACAGAGTGACAGAGAGGTGGATGAAGTCCACCTTTAAAGACTGAGTAAACCTGATAGGTGAGTTGCAGAGCACAGCTAATGGCCAGGTGGGCAAGTGATATTTTTTCCTTTCCTGGCACATGTTATATATGGATAAAATGGTGAAGAGAGGTTGGAATATATTGAGAGCAGGGTAGTGGCAATGAAAAGTTTAGATAACAAACTTATAAAGTAATATTCACAGTACCTAATGTGACTGTGAGGAGGTAACCAGGCTCACAATAAAGGCTTAGCCCACTTGGTTACCCCTGATCCATGTATTGGGGTTCGGGAGTGTCAGCTCTTGAGCCCAGTGTTTGTATATGCATTGTGGAAAATTATGCGACAATAAAGAATTTTATGTGTTTCACCTTTCCAGGTGTGCCAGCAAGCAGAGATTGCTAGGCTATGAGTTTCAGGGTGGGTTTTGCAGAGAAAGTCTTATCAGATTGTGCCTAGGGAGTCTAGGGCCAGAGTTGCTGGATACCCAAAAAATGGACCAGGGAATCAGGTCAGAATCCTGGATACATATAGGCACAAATGCTCCGGTCAAAATCCTTGAAAACACATGTGCACTCACCGCTAGGATTCCCTGCTTCAGCACAGACCAGAAAGGTAAATGGGGCATAGAGGTGCAAGGTATCCTTGAAATGGTAAGGGGTCCCTAGTATAAGGGGGGATGCCCAGTTAATGCCCTGATCACCCAGAACCTGGTATAGGGGTTCTGGGGGTTCTCCAGCTATATATAAGGCTGTGAGGATTTTAAAAGTCTAAATCAAGTTTGCAGTGTGTGAGGGATATGGCTAGTGGAAATAAAAGTAAAGATTATCAATCTCTCTCTCATAACCAAAAGACTAAGACAGTATAAAAGTGTAAAGCATATTCTATTAAACAAGTATGTCTAAACTGTATAAATGCTTGTGCACGTATATGGGCTGGGGACTTCCAGGTCCACGATTCCGAGAGACTGTGTGGCTACCAAGCTTGGTGCCATCAAGTCTGCTCGGGCTCCGGACATGAAAGGGGTTACCAAGGTGTGAAAGCCATTTGGGTACCGGAGTTGGGCTCAAGTACTCACGTCCTGGGATGAATGGAAGTCATCGGACCAGCATTTGCCCCAGCCCAGATTGTGAGGAGCCTAACTCAGCTGGTGGCTTCTGTCTGACAAGTGGCAGAGGTGCCAGGTTGGTGCATGCCATTGTCAGAATCTGAATCCACGCTTGCCCGGCTTAGATAGACTGGCAGAGCTCTGATAGGCTGGAAGGATTCTTCCCACGCTTGGATTGGCTGGAGTATTTCATAAATGAACTCTGAAATAATATAAGAAACCTTCAGCTAATCCGGATGCGTGATTCACTCAGATTCTAAGCACCAAGACCGCAGCGGCAAATTTTAAATCACCAAAAGATGCTCTGAGAGAAATAGCAGCGACCCAGCTTCAGAAATTTCAAGGCGAGAAATTTTCTAAATCCCACTTTTCAGGGCCAAGCTCTGAGAATAGAACGTAGTGGTCGCAACTGGGATTGCAAGCCGAAAATAGTTCCAGGATGTTTGGTACAATCTTCCGGTCAAGGGATTTCAGAGACTGGTGATATCAGGAACTTCATACCGATTTGAGTTCCAGGACATTTTGGGCCACCTAAAGACTTTGTTTTCTGTTCTATTTTACCTAGGAAAGTCTAGTTTTGTAGCCCAGACCCCCAGTAAGTGTGTTTTCTTCTGTATTTTGTAATCCACTGTGTGTACGTCTGTTTCTATGGAATAAATGACAATTTGTTTTACTATCTTGATTTGCTCAGTAAATGATCCAGGTAAAAAGGTGTAAATACCTGGTCTCCAGTGACACCTAAAATAACTAATGTGGCTACAATAGCCTGAATATTCAATCTAACCTTTAATAACATTTCTATAAAGTAAACAAAAATTAAAAAATAAGTAAGATATTTGGATGGAATTTATTTTTCTCCTATTAGGTTAAATTCCTGTGATGTGGGAGGTCTTGAGCATCCAGCAGACTAGCCCTCTGCACAGCTGTACAGATATCTCCTACTCTCCGTTCACTAGCCAACCATGCTAGCCTTGCTTACAATAATCTCTGAGCTACTCTGACCCTTGTGGCGTCCGATGTCTAGAAATGTAATCAGGTGCCACAGCAACTGGCCGATGTACACTATCGTACTTTTTGCTGTATAGTGGCTTCATCCGGGGTATCCGAAGTCAGGGGAGACCTGTACTTTTATAGCATCTCCTTTGCTATGTTTACTTGGGTAGCTGGTGATCTATTCATTAGTGTATGTACCAGTCTATCACTGATTCAGAGTGAATATAGTAATTAAAAACACACGAAGAGGATGTAAAAACTAGTGAAAAGAATAGGGATACAAATGTATTACTGTAATAGTGGAAGGAAACCAAAAAGTAGTTCAAAGTGTGTTGGCTACATTTCTACAGCTACTTGGCTGGACTTCACAGATAAACTTAAAAATAGAAGGTAGGCTACAATGGATATGTTTGAGGGAACCATTTTTTTTTATAAACCTCAACATAATTAAGACAAGTACAGTATGTTGTGCCTATGTATTCACAACATAGGTACTGTAGAAGATCCAAATGTATTTATAAATGCCTATGATCTTGAAGATCTTATTATTGTGTAATTGTAGCAGGGCTAAGAGGAGGATGGTAGAATTTAAGAAAGTCCTATATTTGTCCTGCTGTACTGTATGTTTTTCTTAAATATTCTGCTTTTTTTGTGTGTTAATTATTAGCTGGTCCTATTAATGTTTGAAGACATGGAGAAAGGAAATGTAATGAAACAAAAGACTAGAAAAACATAGTGTCATTCAAATTATTCATTGAAAGGAGTGTACTGTACATGAAGCCCTCACTTAAGCCATTAGTAGATAGAGTATGAAGATATTATATCCATCGGGCTTCTATCTTAAGAAATACTCTGTCCCAGTCACCTTTCCTTACACTGGTTACAACGTGGCCAATGCCCTGGAAATCTGCATTTCTGCCATGTTGTTCATGTTAATGGTGGGAAATTTGAGTATCTAAAATGTTGCATATTAATACCGGCACCCCATAACAGGGCCTGAAACTCGGGAAGTAGGGGTCCCTGGACCTGAAATCAATGCGGTTCAGCTCCGGAGACCCCATGCTACAATACTGTATTATTAAAATGAAATAAAATTCTGTGATCGCCTGTTAGAGGCGCACAGGTAAAGTGACTGATCCAGTCTCTCTTACTGCACATCTCTTACAGACAGGGAGACCCCGGTAGGATTCACACAGCAGGGACCCGATGTGCCATTATAGTCTGCTTTGGTCCACCTCTCGAGATATTGAGGCATAGTGCAGTTTTCATTTCGAGATGTGGTCGAATGTTGGTGGCTGCATCTGTAGTGTTTCATATTGTGGGTTTCTGAATAGTTCCAGTTCTTGAAAATGTTACTTGGAGTCATATATGCACAGGCCTTACTAGAGTCGCACTTGTAGGATCGAACTGTTTTCTTCGCAAACCAATTTTTTGTATTCGCTGTTTTTGAATAGTGGCTGCATACCACATTATCTCGTTTATTTCCCACTCTTTTCCAGATAATGTTTGGTCTAGCCTATTAAACCGTCTTGAGATCTAGATCACGTAGAAGAATGTGCCAGTGTTTCTGCATTATTGTTGTGACGTCACTCCACTGGCGGTTGTAGGTTCCTGCAAATCTTATAGTTTTCGTCTTTATGATCGTTAGGTTGTCTTTTAGAAGATCTTCTCTTGTTGTAGTTGAAGCTCTCTTGTAAGGTTTTTTTTTCAGAGCCGTTGAACTATATCCCCTTACCAGGAATCTTTTCCTCATTACTGCTGCCTGTATTTTGAAATCATTCAAATCTGAGCAATTCCTGCGTAGCTGTAGGTATTAACCTGTAGGTATCCCCTTTGTCGGTGGGTGTGGATGATGACTATCTGCTTTTAAGCAGCCATTTGTTGCTACAAATTTTCTGTTGACAGTAGTTGTTAAGTTGCCATCCATTTAAAAAAAAAAGATATTGAGGACCAGAAAGTTTATTGAGTTTTTATTAACTTCTACTGATAATTTTAGATCGTGTTCATTTGTATTTAGCAGTTAGCCGAAATCATATAATTCTTGTTTTGAGCCATCCAAAATAGTAGTACGTCATTTATACTGTATATTAGATCCACATGTCCACGTGTTTTGTGTGGTATTGTAGATCATCGTTGAACACTTTCACCTCGTCCTATCATCCTAAATACAGATTTGTATATGTTGGTGCGCATGTGGTGCCGATGGCAGTTTCTTGTATTTGTTGGTAAAAAACATAATTGAATAGAAAATAGTTATGAATTAGGATGTACTCAAGAAGAGTGCAGGGGAACGTATCATGTGATCAAGACTTCTTTTTTCAGAACACGGATACCTATCGTGTAGTTATTACTTGTATATAAGGATTCGACATCCAGGCTGACTAGCAAAGTATTTTTCCCTAGAGTAATTCCTTCTAGTTTTTTCATGACGTCTTTGGTATCCTTTACATAGAAGGGGAAAGATAAATAATAATAAAAATAATAATAGTTTGTTCTTGTATAGCACTGCTAGTTTTACATAGCGCTTTACAGTGACATTTTTGCAGACATAGTCCCTGCTCCGTGGAGCTTACAATCTATGTTTTTGGTACCTGAGGCACAGGGAGAGAAGTGACTTGCCCAAGGTCACAAGGAGCTGGCACCCGGAATTGAACCAGGTTCCCTGCTTCAAACTCAGTGCCAGTCAGTGTCTTTACTCACTGAGCCGCTCCTTCTTCCTGATGTCACAAAAAAAATTCCAAGGTTTTCTATGGAACATAATGCTAAATCTTTCTTCTTGCTATTGTTTATTAAATACATCATTCTTAATTCTGAGTCAATTTACACATTATTAAAACATGCAAATAGTATACAATATATATCCAAAAGGTATAATAGCACATACTGTATAGCAAGAAAAGTAAAAAAAGAAAGAAGGAAGGAAAACTGAGGAGGATGGAGGCTTGGCAACACTGCACAACAAAAAGTTACAGTATTCAGACAATGTACTGTAAGAGGAAAAAGCTATGGAGGGAGAAGCAGAAGCAAGTCACGTGAGGATTTGTACAGTATGTTGGAGACTTGAGGAAGGAAATGTGAAACATCCTACTCCAAAATTGCCCCAAAATAATGATGGTGGACATCACAAACCCAAACACTAAAAAGAGCATTATGCAACTAATATCACTAGCTATTCAATGTTGCTATTATCTACATACTTATTTGATGCTCTCTGTAGTATAAGTCCCCCAACAGAAAGGGACAAGGAGTGAGAGTGAGACAATAGTATGCCACAGTCATACATTTGTGAATGGGCTAATTGCCATTAATATGAAGGTGAAGAGGATCTTTGATTTCCATTGTCACCTAGTTGATGATGCTACAAAGCTGCATAGGGTTTGTCGCTTAGTTGTTAGTGACACGTGTGGTTCAGGAGGAGGAGAATCCACAGGGGGTGGGGGCTAGGTGTAAGACTAGCACCTGCCACAGGAGGATTCACAGGAGAAGGATTCCTAAGATAAGAACTCCTAGGAGGGATGGACCGTAGAGAACACCTGGGCCTGGTCTGCTGATGGTGGCGCTTCCTGACATCAAGGTGATTGTACTGCATATGGTGTTGCAGGGTAGTCATCCCCAGATGGCACCTTTTCCTGCTCCTTCACACTGCTGCATCTCATAGAACACAGTAAACCACCACAAATTATTGCACCATGCTATTGGGTGGTAATTATAACAATTCCCACACCTGAGAGGTGGTTCCTCTGGGTGTGCAGACTCGGGGAGGCTGGAATATCAGGCTGGGATACCTGAGGATGGGATACCCAATGTCCTTCACTCCCACTTGTGAGTATATACCCCTTGCCCACCACTGTATACCCCCTCACCGTGTCCACAGTATACCCTTGTCCTGCGGTTAGCCACTATGTGTGAGTACTCTGTAGTTGGTGCACATGCGTAACAATACCTGCCCAGTGCGGCAGCACCTGGGCGTTCAATGGATCTTCGAAAAGGATGCGACGACCACCTGGGCGATGTCCGGTTCCACCAGCGTGGCGCTCGGTCCGGGCTGTCCACCTGAGTATAGTTCCGCTCTCTGCGGAGTAGGCCTGATCCCAAGCCTCTTGGTAGGAAGCGCAGCATCCGCTATGTCCCTGTATACACTAATGGGGCAGGGTCCCTAACCTATGGCCTGTCCCTGAAGTAACAATCTGATATATGGCTCAGGACCTAACAGGGGTCTTAAGGGGCTGCTGGCCTAATGCAGTGGGTCACAGACCCCTGCACTCACCTCCTACCCCTAGCTCTTCCTGGTCCTGACTAACATGGGCTCCGCGCACGAAATGTATCAATCCCTCAGAGCAGGGAGATACTGTAGCTGTATCAGGCTCCCTGGCGTCATGTGGTGCGCTCCTGAGGCTCATGGGACATGTAATCCCTTCCAAGAGCCTTCCCTGGTTGGCTAGTGCTGCGCACGCTGTAACTGCGCATGCGCGATCACCCTAATGGCCGCCGCATCTCTCTGCCCTGCGCATGCGCGAGGGACACCATGGCAGCGCCCTGTATAGTTGGGGCGCCGCGGAGCCTCCACAACACCGGAGCGCTCCCTGCTCGGCCCCCACCCTCCAGAAATGCCTGCAGGTTCACCGCTTGGCTCCGGCGGCTCTCGCCCTCGCCCCTGGCAGCAGAGGTAACGGGGGTCACTGTCGCGCAACGGGACCTGGGGCTACACACTCCCCCTGGTAAAACCCCCAACGCCCTCGCTTGGGACGCATAACTATACTATATACAGCAGTTATATAATGAAAAATTGCACAACATATTATATAATAAAAATGCAGCAATCAACCACAATCTTACACATTGTCAGCTCTATATCAGATTGCACATTTCACTGAACATCACTATTACCGATTGCACTTTATTGTGAGCCCACTGATGAGCCTCATAATGGGGTGCCCCAATTTTATCATAGGTTACCCGGTTTGGAGGGTACATTACTCTTTGGCTCCTACGGAGCTGTTCTTCAGCAACTCCCTCGGGAGAGTAATAGGTACAGTCCTGAGGCTCAGCCTCTTCCCTTGAGGGGATAATTGTCTCTGAACGGTCTCGGTTTGGTACGAAGCACAGGCTTCACGGATCCAGAGGTTGCTCGCTGGAGCCTCCTTACTAGGCATTGGCCTACGGGGCCCTTTACCTGTAGCTCCTTCGGGAGATGCCCCTTCAGTGAGAGGGTCCCTTTGAGAGGGTCCTTCTATAGGATCCTCAAGATTAGTGTTATTTACAGTCTCTGGACCAACCTCTGAGGAATCGATCTCACCATTCATGGGTGTTGCCAGTATTTCAGGCTCATCATCCCGTATTTGTGGGATGGGAAGCAGATGATTTCGGTGCCAGACCTTTACCCTGCCTTCAGTGTCTTTGATACAATAGACCGGGAGGCCCGGCATCTGGGACTCTACTTCATACACTCCATCTCTCCATCGATCCGCTAGTTTGTGCTTCCCTAGGACTCTCATATTGCGATGCAACACAGCGTCACCAGGACGAAGCTCCCAATATTTGACTTTATGGTCGTATCGCCTTTTATTGTCAGCATTCAGTTTAGCTGTAGACTTCTCGGCCTGTTGGTAAGCGTGTTGCAAACTGTCCTTAAGTCTTTGCACATATTTGAAATGGGTAGCATTGTGTATCCCATCCGTCGAAACTTGAAGACGTACATCTGCTGGCATTCACGCCTCTTGCCCAAACATAAGGAAGTATGGGGAGAATCCAGTTGACTCGTGGCGGGTACAGTTGTACGTGTGGACCAGGGCCTCCACGTGTCTACTCCATTCAGTCTTCTGAGCACCCTTTAGGGTTCCGAGCATGTCCAATAAGGTCCGATTAAATCGTTCTGGCAAAGCGTCTCCTTCGGGATGGTACTGAGTCATCCGGATTTAGCAATGTTCAGCATTTTGAGCAATTCCCGGATCAGAGTGCTTTCGAAATCACGGCCTTGATTGGAGTGAAGACGATTTGGAAGACCGTAGTGGACGAAGTACCTCTCCCATAGAATTTTTGCCACGGTGTTGGCTTTCTGGTCTTTAGTGGGGAAAGCCTGATCATACCGGGTGTAATGGTCCGTGATGACCAACACGTTGCATATTCCTCTGGTGTCAGGCTCAATGCACAGGAAGTCCATGCACACTAGATACATCAGGCCAAAACTTTTCAGATGACCCATGGGCGCTGCTCGGGTGGACAGGGTCTTGCGTTGTATACACCGGGAACAGCGGCGACAGTGTTTTTCTACCGCTTCTCCCATCTTGGGCCAGAAGAAGCGGTCTCTGACCAACCCAAAGGTCTTCTCTACACCGAGATGTCCATGTTCAACATGTATGGACTTCAACACCATATACTGTAAGTTCCTAGGTAGGACTAATTGTCGTCTATTCGGGTGGTTGTGGTATTGCACCACCAGATAGAGTAAGCAGTTGTCAATTTCGAATTTGTCTGCCTCCCACATCAGCAAAGCAACCATGTCTTTTGGAGCACGTTTCAGGAGAGCGGGGTTCTTTCTTTGAACAGCTTGTTGAATGATGCTGGTTACAGGATCTCTTATTTGATAGTCCACCAGGTCTTTCCATCGTATCACTTTGTTGTGAGTTATATTCATCCCCTTTGGGTCACAGTAGGCTGCTGGGATAGCCTGCGACTGGCACCCTAAGGAGTCTGCAACCCGTAATTCTGAAAAGGCCACTTGATCGTTGATGATGGCGGCTGTGCTACACATAGCTTGCATCCCTGGTCCCGGAATCTCTTCCCACTCATCATCATCTATAGTAACACTCAGTCCTGGTCGTCGGGATAAAGCGTCAGCTCAGATGTTCAAGGGACCCGGTTTATACTTCAGAGAAAAGATGTAATTGGATAGTGCTGCCAGCCATCGGTGACCTGATGCATCCAATTTGGCGGAGGTCTGGATGTACATGAAGGGATTGTTGCCCGTCCTTAGCTCAAACATAACACCGTAAAGATAATCGTGAAGTTTTTCCACAATTGCCCATTTGAGAGCCAGGAACTCTAACTTGTGTACAGGGTATTTCTGTTCACTGGGGGTCAGACTGCGACTGACATAGACCACGGGCCGAAGACCCTCTGGGTGCTTCTGATGTAAGACTGCACCCAGTCCATTGAGACTGGCATCCACGTGCAGAACATAGGGCTGTTCTGGGTCCGCGTATACAAGCACCGGGGCTTCCGTCAGGCTTTTCTTCAAATTCAGGAAGGCCTGCTCACACTCGGACGTCCACTTATCGCCGAACGGTTGATGGGCCGTAGTGGCCTTACGGCCTGTATCTTCGGGATATATCTTGAAAAGATTGTTGAGGGGTTTAGCTTGACTGGAGTACCCCTCCACGAAGCGACGGTAATATCCACAGAAGCCCTGGAATGATTGTAGCTCTGTAACATTCTCAGGACAAGGCCAATTCACTACCGCTTCTACTTTGGCCGGATCTGTGGCAATTCCTTGGGCAGACACGATGTGTCCCACGTAAGTCAACGAGGTGCGACATAAACAACACTTGTCGAGTTACAACTTCAGCCCTTCTTTACCAAGACGGTCCAGCACCTTAAGCAGCCGCTTTCATGCTCTTCCAGGGTCATCCCAAAGAGAATAATGTCATAATATCATTCAGGTAAACTAGACACTCCCGCGGGTTCATGTCTCCGATAGTTTTCTCCATCAGGTGCTGTAAGGTAGCAGGGGCCCCACATATGCCTTGGGGCATGCGCGTAAATTGGTAGAAACCAAGGGGGCAGACGAAGGCTGTCTTTTCCTGGTCCTCTTCACTCATGGGTACCTGGTAATACCCAGATCGTAAGTCGAGAATACTGAACCATTGGCTCCCGGTTAGAGCATTTAGAATCTCTTCAATGCGAGGAAGGTTGTATTGGTCGGGTACCGTACAATTGCTCAGGGTTCAATAATCAACACACAGTCTTACAGATCCGTTCTAGTTCCTTCCCACCACTATGGGGGAGGCGTAAGGACTCAGAGACTCCGTCACAATCCCAACGGTCTCCATTTTTTTCAGGACGTTCCTTACATCGTCCACATCCCTAGGGGCGATGCGACGAGAGCGTTCACGGTACGGAGTGGCGTCATTCACTCTAATGGTGTGCAGGGCCCTGTGACTGCAACACACATCCATCTCACTCATGAAAAACACAGTCCGTCGTTCATTCAACTTGGCTGTCAGTCGATCCTTCCACTCAGTTGGCAGTGTCGAATCTCCAAAGTTGAAGTCCAGTTCGACTAACGGCTCACCCACTAAAGCGGCGTTCACCTTTGGCATTGTTTCCACAGGACTGACCGGATATATGCGGCCCAAACTTCATCCTGCATCGAGGTCCATAGGGAATGGGGAAATATTCTGAACATGTACATACAGTAGGTTCGGAGAGGGATTTTGGTCGTCCATTCTCTCAGTTCGGATATTACCCTATACCCTCTCTGACCGTCTTCCTCCGGGGTACTTTCCAGAGAAAAAAGATGGTCTGGCTCATCTCGATCGGGATAGGAGCACCAGACGGCCATGCATTGAATTCCAACTGGTAAAATTGTCGTCAGTCCGGCTTGACGGTTGTAGAGGTCCCCGTGACGCTCTAAAGCATATACCCTGTTGCACTCCTCCCGTAGGACAGGATCGAGAAGTGGGTTGGCCATCGGTAATTCGTTGGTCTCTTTCACGTATGCTCTGATTACAGCTCGCACTATGTCAGTATTTGTTCCCAAGATGATCGGGTACTTGCACTGTTCTTGAGGCTCAGGACATACCATTGCTTCCATATGCATGGGGTGTTTCTTGCCGGTGTTCAGTTGGAGTATCTCCAGTTGAACCTTTATAATCCCATCGATGGGGTAATCTTCATTACTTAACCCCATCACCTTCATATGTTCCGCAGACCGCAGGGGGCAGTGTTGGATGTGTTGGTCGTAGAATTTTTGGTATATTATGGTCACCTGGGATCTGGTGTCCTGTAGGGCAGAGGAATAGATCCCTTCTAGTTCAACACGGGGCCTACCTAACTGTAAGCATCCAATGGTGGAGTTCCATCATTGGGGCTTGGTTCCGGAGGGGTTTCGAAAGTCTCAGGGAAGGCCTTGGATGTCTTAGCCTCTGTGGTCTGTACTCAGCAGATCATGGACTTAGCGGAGTTTCCCTTACTCTGAGTTTTTTTTCTTGGTTGCCCCCTTTTGGGCAATCCCGGGAGAAATGTCCCTTCTGCCCACAGCCATAACAGACCATATCCTTGGGATCAAACCGTCTTTGGTAGATGGGGGATGATTTCCCAGAAGTTCGGCCTTTCACGGAGGGTGACTTGGGTGGCGCCTCTTCCTCTTTGGTAGGTTTCTTGACCCTTTGAGGGGATGCTCCCTGAATGTCGCTCATGAGTTGTTCTTTGACCTTTGTGGACGTATGTAACTTTGTGTATGCTTCATGACCCTTGACTAAACCCAAAATGTCCATGAATGTAGGGGGAGGCCCCTGTAATAGGGAGCACCTAATCATGATCACTATGTGATGAGTGGGAATGGCCCCTCGAAGAAACTGCTTGCGCCGGTTTTCGTCCATAGCCGAGGCGGGGATGAGGTCGCAAGTTCGCAGTTTCCAAAGTACCAGTTGGATTCGTTGAAGGAAATCTGACAGATCTTCCTTCAATTTCTGCCTGAGACCGTAATATTTGAACTACAGCTCACTTTCCTCTTCATCCTTGCCATAGATCTGGACTAACAGCTCCACCATCTGATGAGCGGAGAGATCAGGGTCTTGGTCACGCTGCGCATTGACCATGGTGGATGCCGGGGGTCTGAGGCTCTCCAGGATCCTCTGTCATCTTACCGCCTCAGAGCAGGGCCATTCGTCGATCACCTTGAGGGTGTATTCCTTCCAGGACTCGATTCCTTCTTCACCTGCGGGGACAGGAACCGTTCCTGAGAACGCCTTCAGCTTCCTATAATTCTGAGCTTGCGATGACGTAGTTATAGCTTCCACAAGCTGTGGTAATGTCATGCCCAGTGTGGAGCCACCATTAGCTGAGTGACTAACTGTCCCAGGTCCGATTCTAGGGGTTGGTGGGAAGCTGCTCGTTATTCTGTCAGGGGGCGGTGACGTTGGTGGACTACCCGCCAAGCTGGTGGCCCCTTGCCTAGCATCAGAAAAGAAAGTCACTCGTGGTAAGGGTACATCCGATCTGATAGGAGTACTGGCGGCCAAATCTTTGTCTCCCCAACCCTCATGTCTGGAAGGGGAAGTTGCGTAATTAAAGGCTGTCACAGGGTAAATGAGAGGGCACCCTTGCGGTAAAGTCTCTGGTATACACACTACTTGCGGTACTCTATCAGGGCGTTGGTCTTGTTCTACGGCCAGTAGTAGGGTGTTCTCTTGCTGGTCAAGGTGGTAGTGCTGACTGATGAGGTGAACTCCCGCTAGAACAGGTAATGTTCTTACTGCACTGCAGACAGTGAACATGGATACATGGGTGGGCACCCCCCTACGGCAACTACGTGTCGCAGGGGTTCTTGGAGTGTTTCGGCCCAATCGCCCACTTGTTGTGGCATGGGTGTAGACATGATGACTGATACGATACTAATTGAACTACTGAGTAGGGCACCCCAGGGCTGATCTCAGCAGTGCCTCCAAATGTAATGGGTATTCCCTGTGAACACATACGCTACTAATGCTGTATATTACCTGTGTGGCCCTCAGGAGCCTAAGCCTCCGCCTGGGGAGCCTGGGGTACATATGCAATTGCTATCTCGTGGTGCAATGCCTCCACCTGAGAGGGATCACGACAGGGCGGGAGGAGTCCCTCACAGGACTCAACCCAATGATACACACGCTTGTATGAATAAACAAGAATAACTTTTACTGAACACTCATATACATATACTTAGTACTCTATAAGTTCCCAATGTCCTTCACTCCCACTTGTGAGTGTATACCCCTTGCCCACCACTGTGTACCCCCACACTGTGTCCACAGTATACCCTTGTCTTGTGGTCAGCGCTGCCACAATGTGTGAGTACTCTGTAGTTGGTGCACGTGCGTAACAATACCTGCACAGTGCAGTGGCACCTGGGCGTTCAAAGGATCTTCGAAAAGGATCCGACGACCTCCTGGGCGACGTCCGTTCCACCAGCGTGGCGCTTGGTCCTGGCTGTCCACCTAAGTATAGTTCCGCTCTCTCTGAGGAGTAGGTCTGATCCCAAGCCTCTTGTTAGGAAGCGCCAAATTGTCCCTGACTGTCACTGTATACACTAATGGGGCAGGGTCCCTAACCTAGGGCCTGCCCCTGAAGTAACAACCTGATATAAGGCTCAGGACCTAACTGGGGCCAAGGGGGCTGCTGGCCTAATTCAGTGGATCACAGACCCCTGCACTCGCCTCCTACCCCTAGCTCTTCCTGGTCCTGACTAACGTGGGCTCCGCACGTGAAATGTATCAATCCCTCAGAGCAGGGAGACACTGTAGCCCTATAAGCTCTCTGGCAACATGTGGTGCGTTCCTGAGGCTGATGGGACATGTAGTCCCTTCCAAGAGCCTTCCCTAGTTGGCTACTGCTACCTTCTCCATAACTGCGCATGTGCGATCACCCTAATGGCCGCCGCATCTCTCTCTGCCCAGCGCATGCGCGAGGGACAACATGGCGGCGCCCTGTACAGTCGGATTGACTCTGAAGCAACGGAGCGCTCCCTGCTCGGCCCCCACCCTACAGAAATGCTGGCGGGTCCACCGCTTGGCTCCGGCGGCACTCGCCCTCGCCCCTGTCAGTGGAGGTAACGGGGGTCACGGTTGTGCAACGGGACCCGGGGCTACACAGATAAGCAAAAAAAACCTTTATTGCTACGTACAGAGACTTTGGGCCTCATGCACTAAGCGCCGAAAATATATTTTCGGCAATTGTTGCCTATAACCATGATTTTGGCGATTTGCCCTCGCAGTATTCACAAAGGGCCAAATCCATGCCAA
This sequence comes from Ascaphus truei, assembly GCF_040206685.1. Lineage (NCBI taxonomy): Eukaryota > Metazoa > Chordata > Amphibia > Anura > Ascaphidae > Ascaphus > Ascaphus truei. The sequence goes on from NC_134490.1 coordinate 100,964,141, forward strand.
TCCCTGCCGAATCTCTGCGAAAGGAAAATGCAGATGAGCCGGCAATAAATAAACCTGGCTCCCGATAACCTGCCGATAGGCCGTTTCTGCCGATATGTGTTTGCAGCAGAGAGAGACCCGCCGCTCTCTCTGCGCAAACATCGGCAAAATAAAAACATATCAAAATTTTTTTATTCATAGTGTACATGTGCAGGGGGTCTCCGGAGCTGAACCGCATTGGTTTCAGGTCCGGGAACCCCCTGCTTCCCGAGATACAGGCCCCTTTATGATACCGGCACCCCATAAAGTGGCCTGTATCTCGGGAAGCAGGGGGTCCCCGGACCTAAAATCAAAGCGGTTCAGCTCCGGAGACCCTCTGCACATCTACACTATGAGTAAAACACATATATAAATAAACACTCATTCCTTACCTTTGCGGCTATGTGCTACGGTAACGAAGCAGCATGAATGTATTTTTAATAATAGTGTACTGTGAGCAGGGGGTCCCCTGAGCTGAACCGTGTTGCTTTGTGGACCAGGGACAACTGCTTCCCGAGATACAGGCCCCGGTATGTGTCATCGGGTGGCAGTGTCGCCGCCATCTTTATAGCGTCTCATTCGCGCCGTGTCCGCTATAAATGGGGCGGCGACACTGTAACTGATGCTCCAAACCAGGGCCTGTAACTCGGGAAGCAGGGGGTCTCTGAGTCACAAATCAATGCGGTTCAGCTCAGGGGACCCCCTGCTTCCGTACAATATTATTAAAATACATAAATGCTGCTTCATTACCATAGCGTATAGCCGCTAAGGCAATGAAGGGATTAAGGCAGAATAGCATGTTTATTGGGGACATTTGCTCCCAATAAACATAGCAATAAACAACATACACCCCCTGTGTATTTAAAATACATAAACAACAATAAATACATTAAATACATAAAGCACTCACCCATTTCCGGCTGCCACGATGAAGGCCATTCTCATCTTCATCCTGCCCATGCCCCCTCTGCTGCTGCAAAACAGACACAAGAATGAAAACATCCAATGTAATGTCCCCTAACCCCTTAATCACTATAGCGGTTATTAACAGCTACAGTCATTAAGGGGTTAAACCACCCTCACCCACCACTCGGGACGCCTAAATACCCTCCCACACTAACCCCCCACCCCATGAGGCCTAACCACCCTCACCCACTACCCACAAGGGAGGCCAACCCACATACCCTTGGGGGCAATACACCTCCCCCCACCCCCAGTACCCACAATAAAAACAATACACTGCCCCACAATAAACATCATTCTATTTATTAAATACATTACCCACACCCTGTGCCCCCCCATAAATGCATGATTTATCCTTTTACATACAGGGTTCATACCCCAGCCCCAATCGAGTTTCCGGCGGGCAGGCGGGTCACCTGACAGACCTACAGGGTACCAGCAGCTCATTTCACACAGGTTCTGGAGGCTTGTTGGTGGGTCCTGCCAAGCGCCATGGCCCCCAGGTGGTCTCATTGGGTCACCGTGGGCCACAATTGGTTCTCACGGTAGGCCCGCGGATGTCTGGGAGCTCCGGGTCAGACGCACAGGTGTCTGCGGGGCCTCGGGTGGTTCCCACGGGGGTCTGGGGAACTCACGAGTGCTCACTACGGGTCCGCGGTGCCCCCACGGATCTGGGACCACCGCTTCATCCCCGCACCTATGGGTCCGCGGTGCCCCCACGGATGTGGGACCACCGCTTCATCCCCGCAGACTACGGGTCCACGGTGCCCCCACAGATGTGAGGCCACCACTTCATCCCAGCAGGTGTCACCCGTGGAACACCAGCCTGATACCCGTGAGATACCCGAGGAGACCGCAGGTGGTCTCCAGAGGTCTCACGCAGAACCAAGAAACAAACCCTGAATGTAAAAAAATAAACATGGCCTATACTTCAATACATACACCCCCCCCAACACCTACAGTACAATAATGTGCACAATAACTATTATCCAGATAGGGATAATAGATTATTTGCCCATTATTAAACACATTAACTAGCATATTAAAATAAATAAAGTACTACTGACCTCATCAATAAGAAGCCCCCGTCGCCAGCAACATCCTTGTCTTTCGTTGCCCACAAAATACATAGCCAATACAAAGCCAATACATTGCAATTACATTCAAATATCAATTAAACCCTTAAACACCTTATCGGATAATAACCGCTAAGGTAATTAAGGGGTTAAGCCACACTGGCCCGATACCCACCCTTCACCCATTCATTTGTACAGTGGCTTCATCATGCAACTATATATATATATATATAGTACACCATACAATAGCAACAATTACATCTATCTAATTTTAAAATACATTATACACACATTTATGCACAGCAGCATAGCCAAATTAATTTAAAACACAGCAAATCAAGCTTTTAAAACAACATCATTTCTTACCCTGTATGTATATATTGATCTAGCCATATATACATACATACATACATACATACAGTGGCAAGAAATGATATACCAAAAATAAATAAATACACATGTTAAAAAAGCTTTTAAAAAAATTAACAAGTTAAATAAAATACATTTCTTTAGTTCACTTACCATTACTTGACCCACTCACGACTCCCGTTGAACAGCTTACTCTCGAACCAATCCACCAGGCACAGGAACCCATAAAATAACAAACCATAAAATAATAAACATTAAAATAAAAATCCAATACAATCCACGGGTCTTCTATTTGTAATCCATCTTCGGGGCTTATGCAGAGAGGATAGAGAAGGGAAATAGCGCCATCTTTTGGCGAAAATACGCACCAGAGAAGCTTGTCCTGCAGAGAACATGGAGAGATTCATAAAATTCGCCACAGCATGTTTCTTTACGTTAAAAATTGCCAAACACGTGGCGAGATTGGTAAATTCGCCATGTTAAAATAGGGTGGTATGCAGGTAGCATAGATGCACTGCAACTCGCCATTCTGCCCTCGAGTTCAATGTAGCCAGAAAAACTTGGCAATTTTGAATCTCATCAGAAAAAAGAGGTAACGCAGCTTTCAGCATACGCCCATAACTTACTCTAATTCTGTGGCTATTTTCCTGCCGTTTTCACATTAAATAACGTTCCTCTCTGCATAAGCCCCTTCATCTGTATTCTTCTTTCTTCTATCTGCGGCTCTCTTCCGGGGTCTTCTTGTCTTCTACGGCCACGCCCTGGCCTTCTTCTTCTGTAGGAGGTCCTTCCTCCTTGGCGTCTTGCTTCAAAATGTGGGCCGTGAAAACCATGTGTTTTGGCCGAGAAAAAAAAAATGATGATGTCACTTAAAGGCAATGAAAGCACAGCCAATCACAATGGCTTTGCTTCAATTGCCTTTAAGATGACGTCATTAAAAGAAACATGGCCGTCCTCACATGGTACGGTTGCCAATCAGAGCGTGGGAACTCCATCCCAACTCTGATTGCCTCTAGTATACCATGTGACAGAGGATTGGGGGTGAACGGATGTGACGTCATTGAAAGCCTGTCACATGGTACTAGAGCCAATCAGAGTAGGGATAGACTTACCACGCTCTGATTGGCTACCGCACCATGTGAGGACGGCCATGTTTCTTTTAATGACATCATCTTAAAGGCAATTGATGAGGTCAGTAGTACTTTATTTATTTTAATATGCTAGTTAATGTGTTTAATAATGGGCAAATAATCTATTATCCCTATCTGGATAATAGTTATTTTGCACATTATTGTACTGTAGCTGTTGGGGGGGGGGTATGTATTGAATGTATAGGCCAGGTTTATTTTTTTTACATTCAGGGTTGGTTCCTTGGTTCTGCGTGAGACCTCTGGAGACCACCTGCGGTCTCCTCGGGTATCTCATGGGTATCAGGCTGGTGGTTCCACGGGTGACACCTGCGGGGATGAAGTGGTGGCCTCACATCTGTGGGGGCACCGCGGACCCGTAGTCTGCGGGGATGAAGCGGTGGTCCCACATCTGTGGGGACACCACGGACCCATAGGTGCGGGGATGAAGCGGTGGTTACACATCCGTGGGGGCACCGCGGACCCGTAGTGAGCACTCGTGAGTTCCCCAGACCCCCGTGAGAACCACCCGAGGCCCGCAGACACCTGTGGGTCTGACCCGGGGCTCCCAGACATCCGCGGGCCTACCGTGGGGACCCAATTGTGGCCCATGGTGAACCAAGTAGACCACCTGGGGGCCATGGAGCTTGGCGGGACCCACCAAAAGGCCTCCAGAACCTGTGTGAAACAAGTTGCTGGTCCCCTGTAGGTCTGTCAGGTGACCCGCCAGCCCGTCGGGGACTCACGTGGGGCTGGGGTATGAACCCTGTATGTAAAAGGATAAATAATGTATTTATGGGGGGGCACAGGGGCTGGGTAATGTATTTAATAAATAGAATGATGTTTATTGTGGGGCAGTGTATTGTTTTTATTGTGGTTACTGGGGGTAGGGGGAGGGGGTATTGGCCCCAAGGGTATGTGGGTTGGCCTCCCTTGTGGGTAGTGGGTGAGTGTGGTTAGGCCTCACGGGGTGGGGGTTTAGTGTGGGAGGGTATATAGGCCTCCCGAGTGGTGGGTGAGGGTGGGTTAACCTCTTAATGACTGTAGCGGTTAATAATAATAATTATTAACCATTTGTGGATAATAGTCATTGTGCCCATTACTGTACTGTATGTATTAAGGGGGGGGGTTATTTATTTAGAAGTATATATGTTTTTTGACATTAATTTGGGGAAGGGGGCACATAGTTGGTACTGGAGGCCTGTGGGTAACACCCGAGGGCCCCCGCCAGCCTATAGTATCATTGATGTGCATATATGTTTATGTTAGGGGTTATAGGGGTTGTTGGGGTACTATATATATATATATATATATATATATATATATATATACAGTGTTCGACAATTATATACATTTTAACGCCCAGGGCGTGTGGATTTAACCCCCGGGCGAGTAAATATTGGCCCAAGCAGCACACGTGTGTTTTTTAAATTTCCCGCGCTCGCGCTGCTGTTTTTCCCACGCTCGCACTGCTGTTTTTCCCGCGCACGCGCTGGAGAAAAAAAAAAGCCGGAGGCGGGTTCATGTTGTTGGGGGAGATTACCCCGCCTCCGGCTCTCTGAGCAACTTTCCCTCCTCAGCGCTTCCACTCCTCCCCCTTCTGGCAGCCAGCCCCTTCCACGCCTTGTCTGCCTCAGGCCCCTGCAGGGCCATTTGTCACCCCCCCTCCCATCGGGCCATCTGCCTCCCCCACCCCAATCTCTCCCGGCCTCTGTGACCCCCCTCACCCCAATCTCTCCCGGCCTCAGTGACCCCCCTCACCCTAATCTCTCCCGGCCTCTGTGACCCCCCCTCACCCCAATCTCTCCCGGCCTCCGTGACCCCCCCCTCACCCCAATCTCTCCTGGCCTCCGTGACGCCCCCCCGACACCCCAATCTCCCCCCCGACACCCGTGACCCCCCCCGACACCCCAATCTCCCCCCCGACACCCATGACACCCCCGACCCCCCAAATCTCCCCACTCACTCCCGATCTCACCTCCAACTCCGTGTCCCCGGCCTCCGGTGACCAGCCGCATCACTAGCCCCCCCACTCCTCTCTCCCCTGTGTCCGGATCCCTCACTGCCACCCGGTGACCCGCAGCAACAGCCGCCGAGGCCGAGGGCGACACCCGGCCTGCCGCTTCCTCGGCTGTCACAGAGACCGGAGACCACAGCGATCCACGGTGAGTAGGGGGGGGGGGGGAGAGAGAGTGTGTGTAGGGGGGGGAGAGAGAGTGTGTGTTTAGGGGGAGAGTGTGTGCGCTCGTGTAGGGGGGGAGAGTATGTGTGTGTGTGTGTGTAGGGGGGAGAGAGTGTGTGTGTATATGTGTGTGTGTGTATATATGTGTGTGTGTGTGTATATATGTGTGTGTGTGTGTGTGTGTGTGTGTGTGTGTGTGTGTATATATGTGGGAGTGTGTGTGTGTGTGTATATATATATATAAAGGGGAAGGGCAGTGGGAACAGTGCTAATGCAATAAAAATAGAAAATTAGTGACTATTAGACAACTAATAAATATAAATACACCCCTGAATATTGAGGTGAAGGCAGCCAGGAAAAATAGGTGACAAAAAAAAAAAAACACAGTGAAAACAGATAAAACGGCGCCTAAGGAAATAAAAATCTGACCAAATATAGTCCAATTCAAAAGGCTGGGATGAGTTCCATGGAAGTGTCCTCAATGTAATCTCAGACAAACAGACATGTAAGACAACAACATAAACGAGATAAAAAGAAAGAAAAAAAGATCATAGTGCAACTAAATACAAACAACAAATCACTGATATAGTATGCAAAATAAGACAGCAGTTTAATATAATGATTAAAAAGTAAATATAAAACAACAAACATGTGCTTGTTGGGCAAAAACCACTAATGAAGTGATGGCATCCAGTGGGGCTAAAAATGAGACCCTACTTACAGCAATGCTGATATGTATACGCCTGTAGCTCAATCACACTTAACACTCCGGGGCCTGGAGGGAGGATGATACAGCTCGACCGCCTGGAGACTCTGCACCGCTGGGAAGCACGACTCCTGTGGCTCCACGCCGCCAGCCACCACACCTGTCCTCAAACGCGGGTCAGCTCTTGGGTAGGAAGCCACCCAAGCTCAGTGCCGCCGAAGGACTCACTGGGACAGTCACGCAGACCAGAGGTCTCGCGATAGTCAATGACGTCACCACTGTGAGCCGGGACAGGGGAGGGACGCACGCAAGTGCTAGGGGCTCAGACAACCAAGGCCACGGAGGGAAGGGGAAGGGCTAACAGGGAAGGAGGCCAAAATGTCTCTGCCAGAGAATAGTCCACCCTACGCGTTTCGTGACGTCAGTCACTTTGTCAGGGGCATGATGGGAAATAAACAAGTGGCAGTACATTTATACTGAAACACTAATTAGCATATTAGCTTAAAACACAATATTAAAATACACTCATATACAAGCAGACTAATACCAGTGATAATGACATACAAGAACCATAAAAATATAAAATAAAAATACAAATATAAGGTAAATAAAAATAAACATAAAACACCTGTTCTTAAAGGAACAGTACACAAGGAAAACATTCATAGGATTAAACATAACAAGAGACTTAAAACATGGAAGAATACCTGTACCAATAGACAACAAGCAGCAAAAGAGGACACAACTACAAGGTGTCAAAAAACCCTCACTATTTAACCAAAAATGCAGCTAGATCGAATTCAATATTCAGACCATTGGGGGATAGCGTTTTAAGTTCATATATCCAATATGACTCACGCTTGCTAATACCATTAATTTTATCTCCCCCTCTCCAATTGCCAGGATAACTTTCAATGGCCTGACATTTGAGACCAATAGGATTCTGTTGATGGTGGGTTAAAAAATGATGGGACACGCTATGTGTAGTTAGACCTCTTTTAATGTTGTATATGTGTTCGTATATACGTCTCTGGTAAGACCTCCCTGTGCGGCCTACATATTGTAGCCCGCACGGGCACTGCAATAAGTACTGTATATAACAAATACAGAATGGCAGTCGATATATGAACGTATATCATATATCCGACCGGTGACGTTGGAACTAAACGCACTTTGTTTGGAACTGTACTTGCAAGCAGTACAATTACTGCAAGGAAAAAAGCCTTTTGGATGTTTCCCCAAGCTAGACACCTTAGATAAATTTGGGCAAGTGGGAGCCAGTCTAGATTGCAAGTTAGGGGCCTTCCTAAAAATAACAGCTGGTTTTGGGGGAAGAATTTGAGCCAAAACAGGATCTCTTAGGAGGATAGGCCAATGATTACACAAAACCTTCCTAATTTGGGGGGCCATAGAGTTATACTGCGTTATAAAGGAGACCACATTATTAGAATTAGATTCTCCTTTGCCCTTCTTGTATTCTAGAAGGCCAGCCCTATCAATACCATGAACCTGTGACATAGCGTGAGAGAGTAAATCCTCTGAATAGTGTCTATCCAAAAATGTATTCTTTAGCTCACTCGCCTGAGACGCAAAAACCTCATCATCTGAGCAGTTACGCCTCAGGCGGATGAACTGGCCCTTTGGGATGTTGCGCAACCACTGAGGATTGTGCTGACTGGTGGCCATTACATAATTATTGGCTTGTACACTTTTGAAGTACGTTTTTGTGCTTATATGATTATTAGCAGAACTGATATTCAAGTCCAAAAAGTAAATAGAGCCAGGATCGAAATGACAAGTAAACTTAAGATTTAGATGATTATTGTTAAGATACGAAATGAAAGAATGTAATAATTGTATGCTACCATTCCACACAAACAAAATATCGTCTATATAGCTAAGCCAGAGCACCAAGTTTGCTCCAAGGGGGCAGTTATTCCAAATAAAATCCTCCTCCCACTGCCCCATAAATAAGTTTGTGTATATATGTGGGAGTGTGTGTATATATGGGTGTGTGTATATATATATATATATATATATATATATATATATAAGAATGTGTATGACACCAGAGTGTCTCTGTCTCTCTCTCTCTCTCTCTCTCTCTCTCTCTCTCTCTCTCTCTCTTTTATTTCTAGATACAACATTTACAACTCTCACACACACACACACACACACACACACACACACACACACACACACACACACACACACACGTTACAAGGACTAATTGAAGTATAATGTAATAAATACATTTGTCAAAAACGAATGTTGTTCTGACTAGGAATTTATTAAATGTATTTTATTTATATATTTTATTTTAAAGCGGGGTTGGGGGCGGGGTTGGGGGTGGGACTAGGGGTGGGGTTGGGGGCAGGGTTGGGGGCAGGGTTGGGGGCGGGACTAGGGGTGGGGTTTGGGGCGGGGTTGGGGGCGAGTAGATTTTTTGGTTGGGCGAGTAGATTTTTGGGTGATTTGTCGAACACTGTATATATATATATATATATATATATTAAATTTTAATTATTTATTTATTTATTTAGATATATTTATTTAGTGTGGGCCTGTTGTGTGTGATTTTTTTAAAATTGTGGGTGAAGGGGGTATTAGCCACAACGGTGGTTGTTTAGGGCTTGCGGGTGGGTAGCGGGACGCCTTAACCCCTTCATAACCGTAGCGGTATTAACTGCTACGGTCGTGAAGGGGTTAAGTGCACCCGCAACCCCCCTGCAAGCCCTAAACAAACAACAAGGGCCAAATACCCCCTTCAACCACACCCGCTACCCACAATAAAGCTGGCATGGTTGGTTAACCCCTTTTTCCTGCCTCGGATGCATGCCGGGGGGCTCCGGTGCTGGTATCAGCTCCGGAGACCCCCGGCATCAATCACAGACAGGAAAAATGCCTGATTTTTTCTAAGTGTCTCCCTTGCCGATGCTTCTCCCCACCGACCCGCCAACTTTGAGTTGGCAAGACGATTTGCCGAAAAAATGGCTTTTCGGGACTGCCGATCAGCTCCGATCAGCACCGAAAACAGGATCGGGGCTTCTAGAATACAGCCGATTTTAAAAAGTGCCGAAAGGTGCCGAAAAGTGGCTTATCAGCAGCCGTCTGCCGATAATTTTTTATCGGGGACAAAAAATGCCGATATGGCCAAATTATCGGCGCTTACTGCATTCCAAAGGCATTTTATGCCGATAAAAAACTTTTCGGCGCTTTGTGCATAGAGCCCTGTGTGTGTTAAACATAATTTTACCTATTTTGGGGTGGGAACCAGCTTAGCTGGCCATCCAGCTAGGGAGGGCTAAAGCTACGGTTTAGTTAGTTTTCCCTTAAGTGAATAGGTGTTGTTTTTATGTGTTGTTTTGACTTAAAGGGACGGTGTGCCTATTGGTGTATGATTGAATCCCTGTAAATAAACTCCCTGTATAGAGAAAGGCTATGTTTCCTGCCTTAAATTGGAACTAAAAGAGACAGCAATGTGGTGTGGGCATCACAATATAAACGAATAGACGATACCATTCTGAGGCTAACGAAATGCTTTATTTGTGCGAGCTTTCGAGATACACTGATATTTTCTTCCGGCGATGTTACAATGGATAAAGCAAGAAAGGTTTTTACTTAAAAACAGTGTCTCCTGGAATGTATCTGACTGAAGCTTATCCCTCCCCCTGTGCAGTATGTGATTTATGACTTAAGGTGTTAAATGGTCCCTGAATTTTAGTGATGTAAGCGTATGTGTATATGTATCTGTGTGTGTGCATGTCTGCGTGTGTGTAAAACAAATATATATTTTCATAGTACTTCTCCGTGTAGGGAGCATGCTGCTGGCGAAAAAATTGGCCATACATATGTGAAAAAACAAAGTTGCAAACCAGTGAGTCTCTCGGGAAGAGATTCACACTTTCAGCATAGAGCTGGATATCTCTCGCCAAAAGTCAGCAGTCTCATCACAGAACTGGAAATCTCTCAAAGGGAATTTCACAGACTCTGTGTAGAACTGGGAGTCTCTCAAAAGGTGATACACAGTCTCGTTACTGATCTGGAAGTCTCTCAGAAAGAGCTTCACACTTTCAACACAGAGCTAGAAGTCTCGCACCAGGAAATCCGGTCTCCGCACAGATGTGTGTAAATGGAAGCATAACTACGGAAAGGTCTTTAGTTTTATAGAGACTTTAAAAAGAGAGAACAGAAACCCGGCAGAGGAAGTTTCATATCGGACTGATCAAGTCAGTGAAAGAAAGGACAAACTTTGCGGAAAAAAAGGTGAAGAAGCAAATCCAACAAGAGAAATTGGAAGTACAATTGGCATATCAAATCCCTATGTCTTCAATTAGAACTTTCTCAGTTCAGAGCAGACTCTGAAAGAATGAAGAGAAGCGTTCTAACACTCAAAAAATACTACAGAGCTCTTATCCAAGGAAGGTTGAGGGAGAAAATTATCTGCACAAACGCTATGCGACGGTCATCATACAGGCTGCCTACAGAGTAATGTAATCTCACCAGCTTTATCGCCAGATTAAAGCAGCCTGCCTTCTCAAGTCAATATGAAGAATACAACAAAGAAAGAAATATGTACATTTAAAACAATGTGTAATTGTGATCCAGTCAAATGTTAGGAAGTATATGCAGCAATGATACTACAGGAAAAGGAAGGAAGCTGCTTGTATGATTCAGTCCAGACATAGGTCCTACATTACAAGAAAGCTGTGCATTTCTATAAGCACACTCGCAATGTCGTCTCAGTGCTACAATCGGCTTTCCACAAAACATAGTAAAAGAACAACCAAATTGCGACTGAGAAGCGCATGGCCTGGATCAGATTCCTCACGATGAAAGCAGCCGCTATAAAGATTCACTCTTTGGCTTGAATTAGACAGAACAGTATCTGTGATCTCACCTCTAAGGATATAACTGTGGTTGTCCACTCATTGTTACAAAGGGACTAGAATACAGGTTTGCCAACCGAAAAAAAGAGAGGACACAGGTAATGGTTAGGTGTGAGGAGAACGACAACAAAATTGATGTACCAGAATTTAAGGATCCTGAACCAAATGAAAATGACCTCTCTACTGATAAGGAGATCATGTTTTTTGTGGATAAGCCGTGATGGATAAGAAAGATGTAGACTGGGCTCCCCTGGTACTGAAGGAGCTTCTTTATGGTGCTACTATAGTAGAGATACCCTGCCAGACATCATTTGGGACTTTCCACACATTGAAGAAGCTCAGGATGGATAACTTAGCAAATTGAGACAGGAAGGCCCAAGACTATAAGTCTACAGACTGCTAAAATAGATGTCACAGGAGTCAATCGGAGTTGATAAACTCTGCCAAGGTTTTGCTGCCCAAGATTAGTGATGCTGAACCAGACATAGGTGGTCACCCTAGTGACAGGGAAGAGACGACAGCTCAACGTGTGAAAAAAACTTGTTACCAAGCGAGTAAAAGAAGTCTTGGTCAAATGGAAAAGGAGCTTGAGCTTTACATAGTTACATAGTAGATGAGGCTGAAAAAAGACATACGTCCATCAAGGACATGAGGCCGCGCTGAAGCAGGGACATCTGCTCCAAACCTTGGACTAACAGATCAGCAAATCCCTTTATTGCTCAGTACAGAGACTTTATATGTACAGCCATAATAGTACCTGTTTGGGGTGGAATCAGCTTAGCTGTCCATCCAGGTAGTAAGGGTTGAAGATGAATGTACATGTAACGGGTTTTCCCCCACCTTATCGCAGATTATACTATAGGGCGGAGAACATATATTGTTACCATGTGTGCAGTGCGTTACCTGCTGGCTCACAGGAGGTCTGAGCTTCCGCCAAGGGAAACCTGGGGCAATTATACTATGAGTGTTCACTTACGATGCAGCGCCTCCACCTGCGATGGCTCCCACCAGAGGGGGAGTGGTTCCTCGCAGGACAATCACAATAACCATGTACACGTATGTGAGATAACCAAAGAGCTTTTAGTTGAGAACACAATAAACACAGATATATCACACGTCAAATAACACGCATCCCTCTCTAGAGAAGACACTAATCACAGCGTATCACACCACTCTACCCCTGAGCCACGGCGGACGCCAACACTTTATGCGTCACGGCGGATGCCAATACCTTATGCGCCACGGCGGACGCTGACGCTGGTACAAAGATTGATCCCACCCCGTGCCCAGTAACCCCAACCCAATGTCTCGCACTCCCAAGTCATATAACAATGTGTGTGTGTGACTGCGCAGCCACTATGTCTGGTGATAGGCCTTGTTGGTGCACGTGAGTTTTGTGGGTTACCTGCCCGGGCTCCAGCCACGGGTGCTGCTATACCACTGGGGTTGGATCCGCCGGGATATCCTCCTACGCGTGGGATGAATTCCGGCGTGGATAATATCACCGCAGCTCCGCACCGTCTGTACCTTGGCGAGGATTTGTCTGCTGCCAGCAGGCAAGTGTCACTGCTTGCTCGGCCTCCGTGAAGGTAGTCCAGCTCTCTTTAAGGCTAGGGCTTGAGCCCAAGCCTCGTGGCGGGAAACACAGCGTCCGCTGGATCCCTAACTAGCGAATAGCTAATGGGGCAGGGTCCCTAACCTAGGGCCTGTCCCTACAACACTCAACTAGTGTGACTCAGGGCTACCTGGGGCCTAGGGGAATTACTGGCCTAGTGCAGAGAGTCACTGACTCCTGCACCCTACCTCCTTCCCCTAGCTGCTCCAGTCACCAACTCTCTGTCTCCAAAACCCCGCGAACTGTATCAATTCCCTGCAAGCAGGGAGCTCCTGCAGCCATATTGGCTCCCTGGCGTCACCTGGGGTTCCCTAAGGGTCATGGGATCTGTAGTCCCTGGCCAATACCTTCCCTGGTAGGCTAGGGCTTTGCGGGCTTTATTTAGCTCCCTTCTGCGCATGCGCGAGCTCCCTAGGGCTGCCTGACTGTTCCCTATTCTGCTCCGGCACTCCAGTGCCTTCCCTGCGCATGCGCGAGTGCTGTGGAATGGCGGCGCCCTACTCACCGGCTGCCGGGACCCTAGCGACGCGACCGCGGCCTTAGCAATGGCCCGATCGCGTCCCCGGCAACCGGCCATAGGCAGGGAAGGACGCGTGGCTCCCTGCGCCTGCCCCCACCCTTGAAAGTAGCCATCGCAATCTTCGGCAGTGCACGTGACCATGCTGCGCAACCAGGTAAGATGGGTGACCTGGCTACATACAGTTAGTCTCCTAAGAGGAGTAGGACTTTATTTTATGATTTTGTTTTGACTTAAAGGGACGATGGCCCTGTTAGCATATTATTTATCCCTGTAAATAAACCCCAAATAGAGAAATACTTTGTTTCCTGCCTTAATCTGTGACTAAAAGATGCTACCACTTGGTGTGGGCATCACAATATATATATAACACCTACTCACTATTCTGCCCTTGCAGGAATAAAGGCTACAGGGGTTGTGTCTATGCTTTGCCTATGCACATAATTCCTTGAATAGGAATTTGAAATCCAGAGGAGGCGGACAGAGGGAAAGGGGGAGCTGAGTTTCTCTACACATGAAGGAAAGGCAGAAAATAAGTGAGAAGGGACCTTGGTCACTGGTCATTCACTCGGGGGAGAATTTTCTGCTTCGTAGATGCAAAGTGGAGGAGAGGGGATTGCTTTGTCTATTCTATGTATCCATCCAGTAGATAGTGTTGCCAAATCCACCAGCACTAATGTGAACACTGAATTGTGTCATATTACTGAAGAAACGAGTCCCTTTTCATTGGCAATATTTTGCGGTTACAATGTTTTTGTTTTGTGTCTCTGCTACAGATATGTGCTTGCCCACTACAATCACAATATAAAAAAATCTCAACATTATTAAAAAGGTTCAAAATTATAATATTTTTTAGACTTCCATCGACATTTTTTCTGGCTGTCGATTTGACTTCTATAAAATTATTGTGAAATAATTTACTGTACCCTATAAATAAACATGCAATATTTAATGCTTAAAGTACAGTATGCACATGTGTGGTCTGTGGAATGCATATGCGGGTCTTTTAATGTAGGCGCATGCGTGGTCTATGGAACACATCCAGGTATATTGGGAATGACAATTCTACTGTACGGTTGTACAGTACTGTACGTAAACTTGTTAAATTTATATTTACCTTGATTAGACACCTTGAAAATTAGATGGCAGTGACCCAAGGGGTGTGCTGTACGAAGATGTTCGAGTCAATCATGTAGTTAGGATGTACAGTAGGTTCATCTTGTTTTCGGGGTAGGATGGTCCATACTGGTAATAGTATTGGGGTAGACACTCCACAGGTTGCAGCAGATACTTTGATAGAGGCAGATTGGAGGGACTGGTCCAGGAACATTTATTATTCAATCTCCTGGTCCAGACCAATCGCTTTCTCCTTTGAAAGTTGCCTTTATCGAACATACCCATCCATGATGCGTGCATGGCCCAGCACCCACCCCTCTTGCCTGGATGCGGAGGAGTTCTTATAAAGCAATCATTAATCCTTAAGTTGTGTCTAATAGAATTTCTCCACCCTTCTTGGTTTGATGTTTCTTTGTAGAATTTGCACTTGTCATCGATCTCAGAGTTGCACTCTTATCTGTCTTGACCTGAATGGCACAATATATCATATAGGCATTACTGCAAGCTGGTCTTGTATGGCAAGGAGTAAGCGCCATGTCCCATGCCATGCACAGCACAAAAGTTATGAGAAAGACTCCGTGAATGCATAGTGTTTTTTTTAACAAAGTGTGAAACTGCAACAGTAGATATGTACTGTACAAGGTCAGTAGACAAAAAGACATGCGCATTTCATCTTCTCTTCAGACACCTGCTTCAGAGACTGTACTGTAGCCTTCAGAGTATGATAGGCAAAGATATTCAGTGAGCCACCTGCCGGACACGCACTGAACTGCAACTATACAAATAATAATTCTGTCTGACCACAAATGAGATCCATGCAGGCTCAGTGTGATTAGATGCACGGCGAGGCCGTGGATGGGGTGCACAACTTTTGGGGGCAGTTTCACATAAATCATGCTTTATCTGTATCTATAATAAAAGATAATGTGTCTCTGTTAGTCTTTCAGACATATAGCTCCAAGACTATGAAACTTAGACCTGAAACTTTGCATGCATACTAAGGAGAAACTAAGGGATATTTTTTATTTGGGGAGATGGTGTTTTTTTTTTTTTTGGACTGCTCCACCTTTGATTGTTTGTTCCCTCTCTGCGAGGCTGCTGATTTGTCAATTTCTTGTCTCGGGCCGATGATTGGCCTTTGCTTTGCAGGGAGGTATGGGGGTTGTCACCATGCTGAGCTGGAGGCCTTCCAGATATTCCTTGGGAGAGCTTAGGCTGTGGGTTAAGGTGTGTAAGAGAGGGAGGGGGTGGGGGTTGGTCATATAAGAGTGGAAGGGGAAGAGGTGTAAGGGTGTAAGAGACAGATGGGGAGAGGGAGTGTAAGAGAGAGAGAGGGATAGAGGTGGGAGTGTAAGGCTTCGGCCATTTTATCTGCTTGCTTGCTGAAGCGTGCTGACGCGTGCTCCCGCTCAGCACTGAGCCCCTACAGTCGCAATTAGAGCGGCTTTAGTAGTTGCTCGCCTACGCTTCCGCAAGCGCGCGGAAGTGTAGGTCTTAGCAGATTTTAAAATTCCCCCGCTTGCCGGCACGACAGGCCGGTCACGTGAGCGGTTTGCCCAATGAGGGCGAACCAGCTCCGTGATTCCACTGGCCCGCCCCCGGCCCGCCCCCAGCACGCCCCCGGCCCGCCCCCTGATGGCGCGTAAGGCAAGCAACCGCAAGGCCAGGGAAATCACCCGCTTTGCCTGCGCCTCAGCACGCCAGCGGTAAGCCTGGCCGAGGCCTAAGAGAGGATGGTCACTGATGGGGTGTGTGTCACTGAGGGGGAAGGTCACTGAGGGAGTTTGTCAGTGAAGAGGGTGGATGTCACTACAATTTGAGGGGTGAGTCTCAGTGATTGGGGCTTTGGAGTACAGCCTCACTCACTAGAAGGTAGAAATATTGATCAGGAGGATAAAGAGGTTGCCATCATCGAACACAGTTTCAAGTTTCACAGTTGCAAGTCTGCAATGGAAAAGATGACTCCAGAGTACAGCAAAAAGTACAAACCCAGGTAATTTAGCGAGTATTATTAAAACATTCAAAAACGGATACGTTGGGGGAAAGGGGTGGGTTTGCATCTTGCCAGAATGTCCAATTTGTCCAGTGCATAAAATGAAATAATTTCTAAGGTTCGGGCCTGAGGTTCGTGGTCCCTTATTTGTGTACGAAGATAAGCCAGGTGTAACCAAGTTTCAATTAATTTATGTTTTGAAAGGTTTTGTGTATTGCTGACAATTACTTTTGTTCACATTCGTTTCATATAGAATCAGCAACAGAAGCTGCGCGCCTTCGTTTATTATGCATTCATTAAAATAATTATTTACTGGAAGCCATAGTGCTTCAGGCTGTATAAATAATACCTAATTTGATGCTTGAATAATAATGATGTTTTTCAGATGTGAGGAAGAGGATTTGGATAATAGGACATTCCTTTGTACATTGGGCGGCTATGAGAGCAACACATTGTTCATATGTTACTAATCTAGGTTTGGCAGCCAAGATGTGTGCAATGATGGGGTTGGGACACAAGGGACTTAAATAGAAGCAAATTTTGCCAGAGTTGCTGCTGAACAAGAATAGGTTTGGGTTGCCAGGTATAATATGTATTCAAGCAGGGGGTCATGACAATTGTAATCTGCAAACTCTGGAATGAATTCATATGATGAAAAGAGGTTTGTCACAAGTTGCTTCAGCATTCCCAAGTACAATTTTAGTGTGGTCATAAGTAAAGCCGTGGTTGGTTTGGTTGGTTCAGAAACGTGTAAAGCCTTTAGAGAGTTGCAGGAGGAAGCTGAACAAAGCAGTGGCTGGGTTCGTTAAATCTATTGGAGGTATGGTGGCTATTTTGAGCAAGAAAGCATGCATAGGAAGAATATTTTTGTTGGAAGGGCAAAGAGACAAATTTAAGGTATTACATGGCTTGTGGTGGGTTAATTCTGAGCATGGTGTCAGGAATGGTTAAATTATTGACAATAGAGTTTGTGTATTGGTGCTCAGAATGCACTAGAAAAATGCGCTGAAGCTATTCACAATGAAAAACTGTTGTAGTGCAACCCCTCCTTTATACTGGGTGAAAAATAAACCAGTGAAATATAATGGTGGGTCTTAATCTTCAGCTAATGATGATCCGTGGGGTATAGCGCTGAGAACGCTGCCCAAATTCTCCCCCCTGTAACCTCATGAGAGGTTTACAATTTACAATCTTCATTAAGACAGCATTCAAAAGAGAAATATATATTTACTCTCTTTATCTACCTTTTTCACATTCACAGTGTGAACAAGTGACGATTTTAGGATCCCAGACACAGAAGTAGTTGAGGCAGCGCACAGCTCAAAGAATAGACCAGGTCTTTGGAATGTACTAACGTTTCTTTATTCTATCGACATGTATAAAAAAGGAGGTACAAAAAACCCTCCTATGCATTTCACGCCTGTGTGGCATGAAACGCGTAGGACGGTATTTTGTAAAATCTTTTTTTTTATTTTTATAACTTTCATTTTTATTTGGTTTTACAATGCATACATTACATAACCACCCATTTGCATGTATTAATGAATACCCATATGCGTCAAAAGGAACACAACATTTAGACAAGACGACAGACTAACTAGACATACGACATATACAGACGAAATTGGACAAACGTGACTTACAGGACGTGGGCGGGACACATAAAGGGTACCTGGTTGGGCAGGTGGGAGGGAGGGAGGCACCGAAGGTTACTTCTGCGGGGGGAGGAGATTCACCACGGTATGTGTACTAGCCTGTTCTGTTTGGCCGAAGGTTGTGACCTACTCTACCCGTTTCTATGTCATTGTCTGGTCTGCTTTGTCAAAGGAGAACACATCTGACTCTATTAGTGCAAAATTGTGTCGGCGTCTATCCCCGGGATGTCTGTTTGGGCTAACCATGGGGCCCATATTTTTAGAAATTTTGCTCCAGAGTCGTTGACCCAACTAGTCAACTCTTCCCTCTGGCAAACATGCCAAATTATGTTCCTGATTTTGGGTATAGCTGGCAATTCCGGTTGTTTCCATAATGTTGTACTATCTTTTTTATCCACGTGGATAGAAAAAAGAACCGTTGGTACGTTCCAAAGACCCGGTTTATTGTTTGAGCTGTGCACTGCCTCAACTACTTCTGTGCATGGTTACATTTTTAGTATGGTTGTGATGGTAAGGGAGGATCCTGGCTAGGAGGTGGAGCCATGGTTATTTATGTTTCTCTCGCTTGGAGTTGAGAGGTTAACTTCATTATGTAATGGCTTGAGTTCTGGTTTGTTATGATAGTTTAATACATTGTGGTGCAGGCTTATCACCACCTTTTGTTTGTGTCTGATGGAAGTTATTTAATTTAAGCTACAGTATGTTCAGTTGTTAAGGGTAATGCACCATACAGTTCTCATGAAAGCCCCTGTGACAATTAGCTATAGGGTGACATTGGACTGGGTATGACCCCTGATTCACCTTGGTCTGAGGAGCTGAAAGGTGATTAGTTACTGGGTAGCTGGTGAATTTAGGAGGAAAAGTGGTATGGTGTTGCCAGGTGGATATAGGGCAGGTGTTTAGTGATTGGTTGAAGGTGTGTTGCTAAGCTAAGGGGAAGGGTCAAATTATTGGCTAAGAAGAGGGTAGGCAGGGAGTAGTCAAGTTGGGTGGGAATATGGGGGTATAAATAAAGGGCAGAGACAAGCTATTTTCTATCACTCACCTGTAAGAAGACTGTATCAAGACCCCCCCCCCCTACTACTGTTAACATATATGTTTAAATGTTTCTTTATTTTTACATATTTTTTTGCAGCACAACGTTGAAAAAAGTTTATTCTGAGCATGGTCTAATTAAATTGTTGGTATGGTTGTGATGATAATTGAGGCTCCTGGCTTTGTGGCAAAGCCATGGTTATTTATGAACTAAGTTTCTCTGGCTGGGAGGTGAGAGGTTAACTTCATTATGTAATGGTTTGAGTTATGGTTTGTTATGATGGTTTAATAAATTGGGCTGCGGCCTTACCACCCCATTATGTTTGTGCCTTATGTAAGTTAAGCTCAGATTAAAGCATCATACTGTTCCCATGTGAGTAAGAATGTTGGTGGATTGTTCTGAGGAAGGGATGTATTTTAGCAATAATGTGGTGGTGCAAATGACATGATTTGGAGAGGTAGTTACTGAGTGTTTGCGATGAATGAGAGGGAGGAGTCAAATGACACCTAGAGGTTGGCATCTAGCTTGGGGTATCGGGGTTATGATGGAGTCATCTATTGCTAGCGAGAAATCTGGTAAAGATACAGTATAGGGGCCTTATCACTAAACAGTGATAAAATCAGTGCATTGCCGATAGACTTTGCATTGTTTTATCGCGCAATAAAACATGTTGGTAAAATTGATATTCACTAAGAAAAAATCCAAGTTTTTTAAAGTTTGATAAAAAAAAAAATGCATCATCGAACGACTTGTTTTTTTCTAACTGTTATCGTGCTATAAATCCTATTGATCGGCAACTGATTGAAACTGCAGCCTGGAAGAGCTGTACGGAGACGCTGCGTCTCCATGCATGGCTTTAAAGCAATCGTACAGTTTCAATATTAATTTTAATATGAGTGTACTGGAGCAAGGGGTCTCCTTAGCTGAACTGCATTGATTTCAGCCTTGGGGACCCCCTACTTCCCAGGATACAGGCCATGTTACGGGTTGCCGGTATCCCCGCAATGTTAAAATCCTCCGCGTCACGTGACATGGGGGTTTAAATCCTGCAGAGGAATACGGGCCCGCCATACTGGGGCCTTTATCTCGGGGAGTAGGCGGTCCCCAAGGCTGAAATCAGTGCGGTTCAGCTCCCTCACACTAGTATGCTTTTTTTTCAAATCATAACCGTAGTGGCTTTAATTTTTTTTTTACTTATAGTGAACGTGAGTAGCGGGTCTCCTGAGCTGAACCGCATTGATTTCAGCCTTGGAGACCCCCTGCTTCCTGAGATACCGGCACAGGTAGGGGTTGCTGGTATCCTTGCAATGTTTAAATTATTCTCCTGTGTCACATGACGCAGGAGATTTAAACGCACAGGGGATACTGGCACCCCATACCTGGGCCTAAATCTCGGAAAGCAGGGGGTGCCCAAGGCTGAAATCAATGCGGTTCAGCCCAGGAGACCCCCTGCTCACGTACACTATTAATAAAAATAAAATTAAAGCAGCTTCATTAACTTAATGCATTGGTTTGCAAAGTGTGGGGCGCGCCCCTCAGGGGGGGCGGGAGATTTTTCTGTGGGGGTGTGGGCGGTTGCAGGGGCCTGCCCTCTTTCCCGAGGCATTTAAATTAAATGCCGGGGGATCGCGTGAGGCCTCTGCAACACTATACTCACCTTGACTGTGCCGACATCACTCGTGTCCATGGCAACGCGGCATCAAATCACGCCACGGGGTCATGGAATGTGACATCACACGCATCAAATGACGCTGCGGGTCACGTGATATGATGTCACATGACCCAGTGGCATAATTTGATGCCACATCAAGGCAGGGGAATGGGCGCGAGCACCAGCAGGGGGAATGCAGGGGGGCACAGCTGCAAAGGTTTGCGCTCCCCTGCCTTAGAGGATAGCAGGGGTTAAGGCACAGTAGCTGGGTTGTTGGGGGCAGAGGGGGTGAGTGAAGGGGGTACTTGGGCCAAGGTGGGTGGTTAGGCCTGCCAGGAAGGTTGCAGGAGGAGTTAACCCCTTAATTACCATAGCAGTAGTTTCAGGAAGTAAATGGCAATGGATTTTGGCGCGCTTCTGGGGACTACAAAAACGGCTAGGTGAGTACCTCTAGTCACCTTGAAAAAGAGCTTGTGCTCGAAACGCGTTGGTGGGGGGCTCTGTACCCCATAATGCTGTTATATTTTTTCTTGTAGAATCCATTAAACTATTTTTTTATGGGAACTAGCTCTCATTGGATTTTCTTTATTCACTTTTTTGATCCTGTGTGTTTTGTGCCTGCTTTTTCCCCTCTGCATACTGTATGCACATCTTATAAAATAAGAAATTACATTATTGGAGCTATTATGGGCTTTTTAATAGGTTATGTGTCAAATTCTTGCAGCCACAAAACTGAAGCAAAATCATCAGTGCAAAAGAATTAATTTGGGTCCATTTCCAGGATAAACAGGGTGCCATTTTTGCATTGTTTTTGCGCCGGTTTTGCAGCAGGGAAACTTTAGTAAATAGACCCCCACATCTCACTTTTGCTCCTGTTTTTTTAGCTTAAACAGTTTGATAAGTAACCTCCATTGACTAAACTCCTTACATCAAGATTATTTTATACTGTAAATCTCCTCTCAATTAAACAAATACAGTTTAATGAATACATGGTCATGTGATAAAAGCTGCCTCATGGAGGTATTTGATTGATATCCCTGTGAATATATTTGCCCTTTAGAAGAAATTGCAAAGAGATTTCATACTCTTTTAGATGTATGTTATTTATAGCTGCCAAGAGACACATTTTCTTTTGTAAACTACCGAAAGCATGGATTACCAGGTAAGGTAACAGTGGCGCGTCTTTGTGCAGTTTCTAAAATGGCTAATATAATTTAGTCACTTAGCTTTAATATTACCAGATGAACTATTCTGATATGATTCACTGTCGTATGCGCTATTGAACAGTTTTCAAAGCACTTAAAGAACATAAAGCATACTTTGGTTACATGGCAGGCTATTTCAGCTCAAAGACCTTTTAGCAAGTGGAAATGATGTTATATTGGAGATGTTTAGCACAGTTACAGACAATTAAAAATGAAACCATTTCATGAATGTGATAAATGCTAAATGAAGCTAAAAGTATTTGGAATAGGAGCATGTGGGTCTTCCTAATGTAGCAATTTTTAGTTTCTTGTAGACATCAGTATTTGTTTTTAGAGACACGAGTAAGATTTTTAACTAAGTTTGATAGTGTATGATAACTGACAGACAGAATATTTATACTGTAGCTATTTGTTCCTAACTCTTCCCACCTTATGGGGGTTATTATTGCAACTAAAATGTGTATTCTGGAAAGTGTTACATGATAGGAAGTTAGCGATTTACATTCTCTATCACGGCTGGCAACAGATTTCCCACAGCCTAGGACTAGAGTTTTGCCACTGCGACCCCCCCCCCCCCCCTGTGTCGACACCTCATCATTCCCCACCCTGTCAGCGGTTTTGCGAGCTCTTCCCTTTCACATCTGTATTTCTCTCACCCCTCTGACTCTCGCTCTTCCCCCTATCTTCTTCACTCTCCCCTCCTTCTCTTATACCCCTTCTCTCTTCTCACTCTCCCCCCTCCGCTATCAATCAATTACCCCCCTCACTCAATCCTACTCTCTTAATGCCCCCCCCCTTACACTCATTTCCCCCTCCTTCCCTGGCCACACATACAATTCCCTCCAATACCCAAACAACCCCTCCCCTCACACAATAATTACCTCCCCCAATTCACACACAATAACAGCTCCCAATACAAAATACTGTAACACTACCCCCCAAATACAGACACTACCATACCCCCGATACAAATACTAATACCCCCCAAAATACAGACACCACTACACCCCCCAGATACAAATACCACTACCACCCCCCAGATACAACTATCACTACCCCACCAAGATAAAATCACCTCCCCAGATACAATTACCACTACTAACCCCCAGATACAATTACCACTACTAACCCCAGATACAATTACCACTACTAACCCCCAGATACAATTACCACTACTAACCCCCAGATATAATTACCACTACTAACCCCCAGATACAATTACCACTACTAACCCCCAGATACAATTACCACTACTAACCCCCAGATACAATTACCACTACTAACCACCCAGATACAATTACCACTACTAACCCCCAGATACAATTACCACTACTAACAACCCAGATACAATTACTACTACTAACCCCCAGATACAATTACCACTACTAACCACCCAGATACAATTACCACTACTAACCCCCAGATACAATTACCACTACTAACCCCCAGATACAATTACCACCACCCCCAAATACAATTACCACCCCACCCCCTGAAATATGATTACCACCACCCCCTAAATACAATTACCACCACCCTCCCCAAAATACAATCACAACCACCCTCAAATACAATTACCAACACCCCTGGTGGCCACTGCTGGGCCCCAGCTTTGCCCAGCTGCTGCCTGCCTCTCTCTCCCGCCGGTGCGTGCCGGAAGCTGGGGTTTTCTTCTGGGTGCACTCAGCTTCTGGGAGAGAGAGGATGGCGTGTGAAGAGGCAGGCAGCAGCTGGGGGGAGCCGGGGCCCGGTGGTGGCATTCAGAAGCCAAGAAGTTGGGCGCAGAAGTTTATAGAATGTACCCCTTAGGCTGCGTATCCCATTCAGTATCATATTAGCTCTTATAGTAATTCAGCCACAGACTATGGTATGGCTGCAACTAGACATCAGTAGTTTTATAACAAGCCAGTTTTTTTAAAAGGTGCTCTGTGGGATACACTTTGAATATGGCTTTTATTCTCAGTCTATACAACTGTTTGGGTCCTATTTTACCCTTCCTGCTCCTGACAGATTTGGGGAGAGTTTATATTGGACAGTCGGAGAATCTGGGGATAAACTAAAGAGTTTATATATAGTATAGGAATATCACATTTGTCGTGTGAGGTCCTTGCTTTATTCTCTTATCAATGGCAAAAATCTGATTTGACCAAAATTTCCCATTTCTCATTTTAATCATTAAGAAATTTGACCAAAATTACTGCTTCAGCAAATATAGAATAAGCTTCCTGTACCACCAACTACTTACAGGCGTGTCGAATTGTTCATACCTCCTCTTATACTTTGCCATCTCTTGCAGAGAAGTTGTCACAATCAACCATTTCCTGGAAGCAGCAGCAGAGAAGGAATTTTGGGGGAAACGGAGGCTTCAGCAGTTCATTGAGAATCTACTCCAACGAGTTGAAATTGCAGAAAAACAGTTAGAATATTATCAAAGTCGAGCAAGTGTTGGCGATGCTGTGGTAAGAAAATAACATTTCAATGTATGTAAGTTGTACTATTGAGTTTTTGTACAAAAGGAAAATTGGCTCAATTCTTGTGTCCAAACACTGCAGCAAATTAATTGTACATAGACCCCTATGTGTATGCAGGGTTGCTGACAGGGGAGGATAGCCGGGACAAATGTCCCAGGCCCAGAGGCTCGGGTGGGCCTGGCTGACCTGGAAAGGAAGTTGAGCCTTAGCAGAAGTTGGGCCTAACTTCAGGAAATACCCCTCCAGTTCATGGGCAGTGATAAACAAAATATATCGTGCGCAACTAATAAACCTCTAATATAATCAGTGATACAATGTGTATTAACATATACCCTTCTAATTTTTACTCAACTGGTAAAACCACAAAAAACCCACAGTGTGAAAAAATAATTTTTTTTTACATAACCGTGTAATGTGATGTAGAAAGCGTCTGCTGCTATTAAACAGGGGGTGGCTCGGCACCCCCCAAACACTGAAGATATGGAGACAAAAAAACAGCGCACAACGCAAATAGTGAAGTATGAAAGTAACAAGTGTATATTAAAATAGGGGATAAACATTCTGCGTACATCAAGGTATTAGGACATAAACATTGAGTGTGTTAAACACACAAGTTACCACTCGGCGGCCGCTCATACAGGAGTCAGGAGTATGTTTCCCTTGGCAGGCGTCTGGGACAGCAGCTGCGATGCTTTTCCTTCCTGGGAACACCTCTGCATTCGGTCACCGTCTCTGTGGGAAACTCTCCTCTGGTCAGCTGGGCTCCAGACGGATCAAGCAATCTGCAGCCTGCAGACGCACTGGGAGGGTCCCCGGATTGGTCAGTGAGGACCTGGGTGGTTCGCAGAGCTCTCCGTTTAGTGCAGCCACAAGCAGGGGTGAACTGGCTGGCTGGGAATGAAACTCCAGTATGTCGCGCTGTTGCTGCGTTGCGGGACGCTGCGGAGTGACGTCACAGTGGCGATTTCAAAAGTACACAGCAAAAGCGGAAAAAAGCCTCTAAAGTGCCCAAATTGCACACATAGGATAGAGTAGCAATAAAACACTTGGACCAATTACATCCTACATGTTTCGTAGTCACAACTACTTCATCAGGGAATAAATTTAGCATTTCCCAGAGGTACTATATACCTCACAAACACATCCCATTGGTTAGTCAATTGAAAAAATAGCCAATCAGTCACCTGGGTACTGTGCTAGTCAGAGAGACTTGGGAAATGCAGACACCAGTTAAACAACACCTTTATTTAACAATGAAACTTAAAATACATCCTAGCATATAAAAACATCATACATAAATTAAAAAGAATTCTGTAATAAAAGAAACACATGATTAGTATATTAACAAATTGACAAAACATTATCAGCACAAGTAAAAAAGAAAGGAGATCCACGTACTAGAATAAAAGGACTATAGTAATTAATAAAGTGCCCAGATGTCAACATCTTCGTTTAACCCGTTAGGGGACATCGTATCTAATTTATGTATCCAGTACGTTTCTTTTGAAGATAATATTTTAACCCTATCTCCACCTCTCCTATTGATAGGAATCTGTTGAATCCCCTTAAAGGTCAAACTTGAGGGATCTTTATTATGGCGAGTAAGGAAGTGCCTAGACACACTATGCTTGTCAAAGCCATTCCTAATATTTCTGACATGTTCTTGTATTCGAACTTTAAGGCTGCGCTTAGTCCTACCGACATATTGATATCCGCACGCACATTCCAACAGGTATACAATATATGATGACGTACATAAAATAAAATCATCAATGGGAAAAATGTCATTATTAATCTTAGAAGCAAACCTGTTCCTATCTGGGTGTGAGTATTTGCAAATAGAGCACTTTCCACAAATATGATTACCCTTAGGTTTAGAGCCTAACCAACTCCTTTGAAAGGATGAATCCGCAGTTTGATATATATCACTCGTTGCTAGCACATTCTTTAGGTTTTTTGCTCTCCTATAGATAAATCGTGGTTTCGTGCTCAAATGTGACCCCAGAATTGGATCATTGCACAAGATGCCCCAATGTTTTGTAAAGACTTTTTCTATATCCCTATGCACAGAGTTAAAATCCGTAATAAAAGCCACATTAAGAATATCGCTGTTTGTTGTCTGTTCTTTATTTCTCCTATCTCTGGATCCACTTTGAATTAACATGCCGCTACGATCCATACTGCGTACCCTCTCAATCTCTTTCTCAAGCAGTTCCCTAGGGTATCCTCTCTCTCTAAACCTATGAAATAGTTTAGTAGCCTGAACATTACAGTTAAATACATCTATATTGCTGCAGTTACATCTGAGTCTAACAAATTGTCCTCCTGGTATATTATATTTCCATGAGTTTTTATGATTACTATTTGCCATCAACAGATTGTTGGGTTTGTTTGGCGCGATGACATGTGACTCCCACTCTCCCACGTAAAGGTTTGCGAAACCGGGGGAAAATCTTGTCCCCATGGCAGTTCTGCAAACCTGCAGGTAGAAGTTGGATAAAAACAAGAAATAGTTATGCTTCAATATGAAGCCTATTGACTGGAGGATGAATTCCCTATTCAATGGGTGCAACTGGAGATCTGCTTCCAAAAAGGAACTCACAGCATCCATCCCCTTTTGATGGGGTATGTGCTTGTAGAGGGCTTTAATGTCACACGTAATCCATAAATAGGAGCTTTTCCATTTGAACCCATTAAACAAATTTAGAACTGCAGTCGAGTCTTTCAAATAAGATGTTAATTTGCCCACGTATGGCTGGAGAAAAAAATCTACATATTGACTTAAGTTAGCTGTCATCGATTGGATACCCGATACTATTGGGCGCCCAGGTGGATCCACTAGGGCCTTATGCATCTTAGGCAGATGATAGAATATCGGGATCCTGGGAAATTCAGAGAATAGGAAAGCAAACTCTGTTGCAGTAATAATAGACAAAGAAACGGCATTAATCTAACATTGCTTTAAAATCTTTCAAATATTCCGTTGTGGGATCCTTAGACAATTTGGCGTAAAACGATATGTCATTCAGGAGTCTCAGTGCTTCTTTCTCGTAGTCACATCTGTTTTGTACTACTACGCCCCCACCTTTATATGCCTGTCTTATAATAAGGCTTTTGTTATCTTTCAGGATTTTAAGCGTTAGGGATTCACTCGCACTGAGATTATGTCTTATATCTGCTGACTTGAAATTACGTGCCAAAACATTAAAATCATTAGTGACCATATTAAAAAAGGTGTCTATATGGTGACCCTTGGAATGTGTGGGATAAAACTTGGACTGTGCTTTGAATATTGTATGCTTAATATCTAGTTCTGTCTCAGAGTTAGTAATAGGACTAGTCGCAGCCTCATCAGAAATATGATCCCTATCTTGTTTAAGAAAGTGTCTTTTTAGGGTGATGTTACGGGTAAATTTATGAAGATCTTTGAACAACTGGAAGGAGTTTGGTCCACAAGATCTAGAAAAACTCAAACCCCTTCCTTATTATAAGACAGGCATATAAAGGTGGGGGCGTAGTAGTACAAAACAGATGTGACTACGAGAAAGAAGCACTGAGACTCCTGAATGACATATCGTTTTACGCCAAATTGTCTAAGGATCCCACAACGGAATATTTGAAAGATTTTAAAGCAATGTTAGACAATGCAGTTTCTTTGTCTATTATTACTGCAACAGAGTTTGCTTTCCTATTCTCTGAATTTCCCAGGATCCCGATATTCTATCATCTGCCTAAGATGCATAAGGCCCTAGTGGATCCACCTGGGCGCCCAATAGTATCGGGTATCCAATCGATGACAGCTAACTTAAGTCAATATGTAGATTTTTTTCTCCAGCCATACGTGGGCAAATTAACATCTTATTTGAAAGACTCGACTGCAGTTCTAAATTTGTTTAATGGGTTCAAATGGAAAAGCTCCTATTTATGGATTACGTGTGACATTAAAGCCCTCTACACGCACATACCCCATCAAAAGGAGATGGATGCTGTGAGTTCCTTTTTGGAAGCAGATCTCCAGTTGCACCCATTGAATAGGGAATTTATCCTCCAGTCAATAGGCTTCATATTGAAGCATAACTATTTCTTGTTTTTATCCAACTTCTACCTGCAGGTTTGCGGAACTGCCATGGGGACAAGATTTTCCCCCGGTTTCGCAAACCTTTACGTGGGAGAGTGGGAGTCACATGTCATCGTGCCAATCAAACCCTACAACAGGAATGTCGTAGTATGGAGACGCCATATAGACGACATCCTGTGTGTGTGGATTGGCGACCACGAGTCAGCTAATGCATTTATAGCCCATCTTAATGTAAACGACTATAATCTTGTGTTCACACATAAGGTTAATGCAGCTCAGGTAGACTTCCTGGATCTGAGACTCACGGCCCTAGCGGATGGAACTGTAGAGACAGAGACCTTCTTTAAGGAAGTTGATACCAACAATCTGTTGATGGCAAATAGTAATCATAAAAACTCATGGAAATATAGTATACCAGGAGGACAATTTGTTAGACTCAGACGTAACTGCAGCAATATAGATGTATTTAATGTTCAGGCTACTAAACTATTTCATAGGTTTAGAGAGAGAGGATACCCTAGGGAACTGCTTGAGAAAGAGATTGAGAGGGTACGCAGTATGGATCGTAGCGGCATGTTAATTCAAAGTGGATCCAGAGATAGGAGAACTAAAGAACAGACAACAAACAGCGATATTCTTAATGTGGCTTTTATTACGGATTTTAACTCTGTGCATAGGGATATAGAAAAAGTCTTTACAAAACATTGGGGCATCTTGTGCAATGATCCAATTCTGGGGTCACATTTGAGCACGAAACCACGATTTATCTATAGGAGAGCAAAAAAACTAAAGAATGTGCTAGCATCGAGTGATATATATCAAACTGCGGCTTCATCCTTTCAAAGGAGTTGGTTAGGCTCTAAACCTAAGGGTAATCATATTTGTGGAAAGTGCTCTATTTGCAAATACTCACACCCAGATAGGAACAAATTTGCTTCTAAGATTAATAATGACATTTTTCCCATTGATGATTTTATTTTATGTACGTCATCATATATTGTATACCTGTTGGAATGTGCGTGCGGATATCAATATGTCGGTAGGACTAAGCGCAGCCTTAAAGTTCGAATAAAAGAACATGTCAGAAATATTAGGAATGGCTTTGACAAGCATAGTGTGTCTAGGCACTTCCTTACTCACCATAATAAAGATCCCTCAAGTTTGACCTTTAAGGGGATTCAACAGATTCCTATCAATAGGAGAGGTGGAGATAGGGTTAAAATATTATCTTCAAAAGAAACGTACTGGATACATAAATTAGATACGATGTCCCCTAAAGGGTTAAATGAAGATGTTGACATCTGGGCACTTTATTAATTACTATAGTCCTTTTATTCTAGTACGTGGATCTCCTTTCTTCTTTACTTGTGCTGATAATGTTTTGTCAATTTGTTAATATACTAATCATGTGTTTCTTTTATTACAGAATTCTTTTTAATTTATGTATGATGTTTTTATATGCTAGGGTGTATTTTAAGTTTCATTGTTAAATAAAGGTGTTGTTTAACTGGTGTCTGCATTTCCCAAGTCTCTCTGACTAGCACAGTACCCAGGTGACTGATTGGCTATTTTTTCAATTGACTAACCAATGGGATGTGTTTGTGAGGTATATAGTACCTCTGGGAAATGCTAAATTTATTCCCTGATGAAGAAGTTGTGACTACGAAACATGTAGGATGTAATTGGTCCAAGTGTTTTATTGCTACTCTATCCTATGTGTGCAATTTGGGCACTTTAGAGACTTTTTCCGCTTTTGCTGTGTACTTTTGAAATCGCCACTGTGACGTCACTCCGCAGCGTCCTGCAAAGGAGCAACAGCGTGACATACTGGAGTTTCATTCCCAGCCAGCCAGTTCACCCCTGCTTGTGGCTGCTGTAACGGGTATTCCACCCCACCCAATCGCATATATAGTGTGTGTGCGTAGAACATACGGTGTTACCCGGTGTGGTGCATAAACCTGCAGGCTCATAGGAGGTCTGAGCCTCCGCTAGTGAGAGCTTGGGGTGAATCCTCTGGAACTTTTCTTTGTTTCAGTGCCTCCACCTATGTAGGATTCTATGGGTATGTAGAATAACCCTAACATAGGAACCACATGCAAATAATCAGTACACCATATGTATGATAACCAATATCTTTTTTATTTGTGCTCACATGAACCATATAACATCAACATAATAACGGGTGTCCCTCTTTCCCAGGGGACACTGACTCTTGCATCTCGCAGGACGCTTCCCCCTACACCGGGTGATCCCACCCTGTGTCCATCAATCCCCGCACAATGTGTCCCGCACTCTTTAGGTAAGAATATGCGTGACTGCGCAGTCACTAACTAATGGAACTGTTGGTGCACTTGTTGACAAAAGGGGTTACCTGCCGAGTGCTCCTGCACTCGGGCCTGCAACTACTTCTCAAAGGATCTGTCGACCTGGATCCCGTCTGATCCGGTGGTTCCTTGCTTGGGGTCCGCCAGGGGCGATCCCACCCTGAAGATAGTCTCTCTCTGGGCACAGACTTAAGCCCACGTCTCCTGGCAGGAAGCGCAGCATCCGCTGATCCCTATCTAACACTGGCACTCTAACATGACACGGTCCCTCACATAGGGCCTGTCCCTGGAGCACCACTAACTTAATGAGTGAAGACCTACCTGGGACCTAAGGGGTTAACTGGCCTATCCTGTCCCCCTAGCTCTCCCGGTCCTGACTCTAGCTAACTAGTACCTAGTACTTGCAGTAAAGCACTGCCCACAGGCGTCTACCTACTGTTGGCTAGCCTAGTGCAGATCCTCTCCAGAATTCCTGACCTCGTTAACAGAATATCCCTTCAGGCATCCTACCCCTAGCGCTACCTCAAGGTGACTGGGACCTAGTACTTGGTACGTACAGCAACCGGCTGCACAACAAGGTGCCTGCCTGTCAGACCTCACAGCACTAACAGCCGTGACTCTGACAAGGCAGCACTCACACTAAGGGCAGAGTCCCTAACTGGGGCTGTCACTTATAATTACCCCCTAAACTGGTGGGGAGTTGGGGCCTACCTGGGGTGTGGGTACCTATCTGGGCGCAGGAGCTGCACTCACTCCCCGCACCCTTGCTTCCCTCACAGCTCCCTGACTCCAACTAACTGCGTAGCTGCAGCTCAAACAATGTATCTCTTTTCCTTCTGCCAAGTCATCCTAAGCCCTATTGGCTCCCTGGCATCAAGTGGTGCGTGCAGAGGCTCATGGGACTCGTAGTCCCTGCTCAGAGCCTTCCCTGGTAGGCTAGGGCTACGCAGGCTTTTGTTGCGCTTCCCTGCACAGGCGCAGGCTATCTGGGGCTGCCTCACTGTTCCCTGGCCTCTCCCTACACTCGCACGACTTCTCCCTAACTCTCGCAGCCTCCCTGCGCATGCGCGAGCTATCTGGGGCTCTCCTGATTCTGGGCCATCCCTGCGCATGCGCAAGCTAATGCGCAAGCTAATGCGCAATGGCGGCGCCCTCACCGCCCGGCTCCGGGAGCGCCGGGAGCCCTGTGACGCACGTGCGGCCTTGGCAACCGGCCGCACGCGTCCCCGGCAACCCCCGAGCCGGGACCTGACCGCCCTCACCCGCGCGATTGGCTTGCGGGCCGCCTTGGGACTCGGCGGTACCCGCGATCGCGCACCAGGGGAGGGGGGTGCTGACAGCCAGAGGAGACATGGCTACACTGCACTAAATGGAGAGCTCTGCGAACCACCCAGGTCCTTACTGACCAATCCGGGGACCCTCCCAGTGCGTCTGCAGGCTGCAGATTGCTTGATCCGTCTGGAGCCCAGCTGACCAGAGGGGAGTTTCCTACAGAGACGGTGACCGAATGCAGAGGTGTTCCTAGGAAGGAAAAGCATCGCAGCTGCTGTCCCAGACGCCTGCCAAGGGAAACATACTCCTGACTCCTGTATGAGTGGCTGCCAAGTGGTAACTTGTGTGTTTAACACACTCAATGTTTATGTCCTAATACCTTGATGTACGCAGAATATTTATCCCCTATTTTAATATACACTTGTTACTTTCATACTTCACTATTTGCGTTGTGCGCTGTTTTTTTGTCTCCATAAGTTCATGGGCAGGCCTGCCTCTTCTTCCAGCTTCTGAGTGGGCTTGTCTCTCCTTCCAGCTGGGCCTTCAGCAGGCCCCCTCCTTGGACCACAGGTAGACCCATGGGGTCCCGTGCCCTGCTCCAAAGTTGTCTCCAGGCTCCCTTCTCTATTCCTCTTCTTCCTCCAGTCTCCCATCAGCACATGCTTATTCCACCGCAGGCCTACACCTACTCCTTCCCCCTAGGCTTATACCGACTCCTCCCCCCAGGTCCATACTATCACTCCATTACCTTCTTCCAGCCTGTATGTAAGAGTGCATGTTGTAAATGTTTATATGGTTCTCATATATCTGTGTTTATATTCCCAGCATGAAACAAAAGGTGTTCTCAGCACTCAATGATGAGAGAGAGAGATTTTTCTCTTTTTTTTTTGTTACTTGAATTTTTATTGAATAGTTTTCAAAGATTATGGGGAAAGGGTACATAAAAGAAAAAAAGGGGGGAGGTGGGGTGCATAGATACAGATAGTTGGTAATATCACTGTTGGGGGAAGGGGACAGCATTTGTACATATATAGCATAGTGAATATCATTTTTAATACACTTTAAATCACAACATTCAGAATATTTTAATCTAGATATGGGGATATACCGGCCTTGCAAAACCAAGTGTCCCAAACCTCCGCGAATTGAATGGTGGAGTCATTCAGATATGCTGAAAGTTTATCCATATAAACTATATGCCATATTTTATTGTTTATTTGGCTTAAAGATGGGGGGGGGGAGGGGGGTAGCTTGTTTCCAATTCTTGGCGTTTGTGCATTTAGTAGCATTCAAAATTTGGTAGATAACTTTGGCTTCCTTTTTATTTGGACTGGTTGCTGGTTTTCCTAGTAGTATATAAAGAGGAAACAGAAAAACAGAAACTGTGGCGCTTCCCAAAATGCAATCAGTATAGACGCACAGATGCCGAGTACAGAAAGGGATGCAGTAAAATTGAATATGATTATGTATTGATACTGGCCCTGGGTGGTATGGATGCAGCTCTACCCGATGCAGAATCTCCCTGGATCCTTGAGGTAGGTGGTGGAACAGGTGTGAGGAGCGCAAACCATGAAATAAAGAATATACAGAACAATTGTCAGTAGAATCACTGTATGCAGAAAAGGATATGAAGCATGCAGTTATGCACAGTTGGGAGTAGTAGGGGCGTACACAAATAATGATTAACCCTCTGTGGGGTAACTCAAACCCGTGGTGTTAAGCAATACACCCTATATAGTGAGAGAGATGATGGTGTATAAGTAAATATCAATAAATAACCAACTCACACAGCCATGTGTGAGTCCTCATATGTAGAAGTATCTTTCAACTCCTTGCAAATTGCAATCGCCGCCCCAGTGAACGTGCAGACAGAATGTGATGGTGTATAATATAAACAAATAATGACTCACACGGCCATGTGTGAGTCAGTACTCATAGATGGTATCTTTTCCTTTGGTGTCTTCTGGGTCTGCCTCTCCACAGAACGTCCTAACACTCGTGGTGAGCGCAGTCCCACAAAGACATCCAGGAGAGTATAGGTTAAAAATACAACACACTTTATTAACGTAAACAAATGAATTCTAAAAAACCACTCACGCGGCGATTGGCCTTGCGGGTTCTCCGCTCCTCGTTTCTCCTCACAGTAACGCTGGATACCGCGTCCGGCACACAGAGAGGGAACTGTGAAGGTATGGGAGTACGGAGTCCTGTAATGTCCAAAAAGCTTCACTTTTAAACTTGCCACTTGTTTCGCACGTGAACGTGCTTCGTCAGGCCGTGAACGTGGAGGGCTGAGCGTGTATAGATATATATAGAATTCGATTATGTGAACATAGTATACCCCGTCACAGCAGTTTTCTATTATCTGCCTAAAATCCACAAAGATCCAGTGAAACCCCCTGGGCGGCCTATTATCTCTGGGATAGGGTCTCCGACGTCCAACCTTTCGGAGTATATTGATGGATACTTCCAGAGGTATGTGATGGACATAATTGGCACCTCCTTGGGACAGATGAGTCCTTGGTCCTTACCCTCATGGCTAAATCCCTGTTTTCATTTAAAAGGGTTAAGAATCTCCGGACTGACTCATTAAAACTGATGTAGGAGGCATAATTCAAACTCACACTTTTTTAGGACCCCCCAAGCTAGGCTCCTATAGATGCTGCAGATGTAGCCAGTGTGATAATATGCAGGAGGGCAACCTGTTTTTCCATCCCCACTCTGGTAAGAAAATTTTCAGTAAGAAATTCTTCATGTACCTCTCCCATAACATTGTGTATCTGATCAAGTGCCCATGTGGATTAAGGTATGTGGGTGAGACCCCTCAGTTTGTCAAGCAAAGGAACAGACAGCACAAAGAGCCTATTCGTAGATGGGAGATGGAGGCCCCTGTGGCGCACCACTTCACGCATGCTCCACACTGTGTGAGCCAACTCCGTTACCAAATTATTGATAAAATTGGAAAAAGCCGACAGGGGGCAACCTCATTCACTGGCTGATGCAGAAGAAATCTAGGTGGATTAGGACACTGGACACCCTGGCACAAGGGGAATGAACAAAGAACTGGACGTTAGTTGTTGCTTCTGAAGTCGTATGTTTACTGTTTCCCCCCACCTATTGGTGCACAGGCTACAACCTGTGTTGTCCAGGTGTACACCTATAATCTAGTACTTACCACAGCCTTCCCCTAACTTGCCTTCTCATTCTCCCCACAGACCATCAGGTATAGAAGTTGTACCAATGTCCTCGATCTACGAGGGTTGAACCGAGGACTCCCCATTATTATCCATCCGTCTGTCTTCTGCCATCGGTATGTGTCGTAGATACATCCGTGGCCTCGTTGGTCTTCACCAACCTCTACGCTAGATGTCCCTTTCACACACAACACTGGGCACTGCCTGAACCATATCTAATACCCTTTACTAAGGAGTATTCATGGGCCAGTGTGGTGGGGCACTCTTAGTATTGTGGGTCCACTTTGTGTGTGACCCATGAGTTCCCTTATCTGCTTGTCATCCGCAGTTGATGTAGCCTTAAACATGATACATTTTGATATATTTATTTTGGATTTTAACCTGCTTCTATTCTCTCCTCCTGTCTTTCTATGGGGCAACCGGTCACCACGGGTTGCCATGCAAACATGTTCGCCCAAAGTCTCTGCTGCCTAGCCTTGATGCCGACGTGCGGTCTCCAAGGAAATAGATAGCGTTCCGCTGCTCTACACAAAAATCAAGGATACTCCCCAAGGGACGGTACTGGCATTGTCTGACTTCAGACGTCCACAGGATTGGCTGCAATGTGAAGGGTACTATCTGCGGTAGCCCCGACCCCTTATGATGCCACGGTAACTCGTTCACTACATAAAGCCTGCCAGCTGACTCTGAACACTGGCGCCACCTCTTCCAGACAGATTTTGCTGACGGGGACACGTATTGTTACTGATTAGTTCGTGTGATTTTGTTCCATACTTTCCTTATATGGGAGCCCCATTACCTCCCTGATAGTCTAGGCAGTTGTCTTGCCTTTCTAGCAGGACAGATATATTGATAGGCTACTTGATCACCAATTGCTATGTACACATGTGCCAGGTGACAGAACATGTATCCCATTGCTTATGATTATTTAGGGAAACCGATATATTGATATGCTGCTTTAACAGTATCTCCTAGGTTCTCTGTGCCAAGTGACAGAGTATGTACCTTTTATGTGAGGTGGTGTGCACACATTTATATATAGGTCGGAGAGGACTGCTCTATTGACTGAGTCTATTCTATGGTGCACTATTGATCTGTCCATTTATAAATTGGTGTGTTATAATTTGTTTTTAGTCGATTTGATGGAGGACTGTGTGGTTAGGTTGCCGAGAAGTATCATAGGCCTATCTGAGTCTGAGAGAACGGGCCTGAAGGGGTCTACTGCCCCGAAACGTTGCTCTCCTCACCTTGCCGCATACTTTTCTTCCCTTGGGGTTTTTCTTTTTTTCCGTACATTCCATTCCCTCGCCCCCCTCTTTCTCCCTTAGGCTTCACTGTATAGCTAATACAGATGTTTTTATCCCTTTGAACTGATCACATAGTTGCTACGTAGCACATGTTTATTTTCATAATAAAACTTACACTTTTGGCATATACCCAACGTGTAGCAGTCATTTATTTTGTGTACTGGGAACCCCTGTGTTGTAATAATCAACCCATATGCATCTGAATATACAGACAACATTCTAAACATCCTTAATGGTATTTATCACAAACATCAGTGTCAATCAACGATGTTCGCTTTGTCACAATGTCAAGTTTCTCAGCTGACACAAGAGTGGGACAGTCCTCCACCTGTCACTTGCCCGGCTAATTCCAAAGCTTTGGTCAGGCATCTCCCTGACCACGATGAAAGAAACTTTACAAATACCCGGTGCCACATTCCTCGCACCAAGATGCAACTGGCAGCTTGGAGATATTCCTGCCCCTGCACACCACAAAGACCCTGCGAGAGATCTCATAGTGCAGGATGGTCACTGCCGATGCTCCAGCCACCATATCCGATCTGAGGTAGAGGGTTGCGAAAGGGTATCCAACACTTTTGGTTAAATACTGCTATTACTGTACTGGCACGGAGTGCAGAGCAGATGCGTAATCTAAAAGAATAATCCACGTAATTCAGAGGCCAGCAAAAATTACATGGTAGGGGGTGACTTACTCCCCTGTGCAACAGCTAGTCCCTCCCCTATTGACACCATTAGAGACAGGGCAGTTTTTTGTTCTCTGGCTTCTCATAGCATAGCCCAAAACAGTCCATAATAACAGTCCATAATTGTCGAGGCCATACTTTTGCACCACTCCTGCAAGCAACCTTGCACTTTGATTTTTTTTGCATACATGCACAGCTTTTGCAACACGGTTTTGTTTTGGTGGGAAATGTTTGTGCCACAATTTCTCTTGCAGCTCACGAAAACATCGAACCCACTGTATTGCTTATTATTTTGTTACTTTTGCTACCACGGTTTTCTTTTATGGAGAAAACTTTGCAAATGACAATCTCTGAAATATTCTTTATCGCATAGCCATTAAGTAGTTTCCACACGAAAGGTGAAAACAGTGCAAAACACATTTTCTTTAAAAAAATATAAAACATACTCTTCGCTCCAAAAGTTCAAAAATGAGCAAATCACAAAACAAGAATGTTCTTTATTATGCCCAGACTCATGTTGGGCGCCAAATGTAACCCCTCTTTATCCAGCTACATCAAGGTGTCTTATATACAGTGGTCTTCACCATTTCTAATTACCTTCTCAGGGTGCTGGCATCTGGGCTGGCTGGGCATGTATTCTAGAAAATGGTAATGGAGGGTGCAAGGAACTTTATTGGTAAAAACAAGAGCTTTATTAATTCCTTGAATGTAATTTCTCTACAGAAGGCTTTGGCTAGACAAGAAGCTTGGTCAGGTAAATGGCAGATGAGCTTTAAAACTAATTAATGTAAGGTTATGCATTAGGAAAGCAAGAATAAACACGACCTACAAAATAAATGAGGAAAAATTAGGTCAAGACTTAATGTAAGATATTATCATGCATAAAACATGTATGGATGTAAGGGAAGACAACATCATTTTGCCACTGTAGAAAACCTTAGTAACCCCAAACCTTGAATATATAATACCGTCTTGGGCACCATGCCATAAAAAGGACATTATTGAACTGAAAAAAGTGCATAAAAGAGCTACCAAATTAGTAAAGGGGATAGAATATCTGCCTTATGAGGAAATAATATCCAAATTAGGTTTGTTTACATTTAATAAAAGTTATCCAAGAGGCGATATGATAACTATTTACAAAGATACTTACTGTAAGGTCAATGCAAGGAACTTTTGTGGGAACTTTCCATCCAAAGTACAGTACAAATGACACATGGTCATCCCTTGAGATTGGAGGAAAAAGATTTCATCAGCTGCACTAATGGCAGTTAAAATGTGGAATTGTTGCTTTTGTACCCCTACCCTATTTTTCTTACCCTAATGTTGTATAAAAGTTTTTTTAAACTTGGCTTTAACTAAACAGTATAAACAAAATGTAGAATGTATTACCTAGGGAGACTGTGATGACAGATACAATAGATATCTTTAAGAAAAGGTTAGGCATCTTTTTAGAAAGAAAATGTATTCAAGGATATACCAAATAAGTTAAACATAGGAAGGATGTTGATTCAGAGAGAAATCCTATGGAGCATTACTGAAGACAGGAAGAATTTAGGAATTCAGGAAGATTTTTTCCCCATTATGAGACATGGGCCTATGCAGTAAGCAACAATAAGCCACTTATCGCCACCGTATCGCCAAAAAAGCCTACTGCTATTCAGTAAGCTCTGATAAATCGGCGATAAGAGAGCTTTTCGGCAAATATTGGTCATCATGGGGATAGTTAATTGAAAAAGAGGAGAAAAATCGATCGATGAGAGAAGTTGCATTGATCATTTTATTTCTTAGTTTATATTAATAATAATGATCAGGGTTTTGCTTTCACTTCTACCTGTATCCTCATTCCATCCATTTTACTTTTTTTTCCTCCTAATTTCAGTATACAAAGTAGAACATTTTACAAAAATGTTGATTTTTAACTTTAAAAGCAATCACTATTGATGCTTGTTAACGAATATTCCGTTGGGGAAATTTAGACTAAATTATTCGTCAGATAAGAGAGTGTGTGATTCTCAGTCTTCTGTATTAAAACTATCTTTTTTTTGTTTTTATAAGTGTTACCCGATTTCTCTGATTGAGCCAGTATCCATATGAAGTGATTATTTTAGTATCTTGGTTAAAATGGTTTTTAGTCACACATTTAAACAAATAGGCATTTTTGAACATTGTGTTAGATATTATTGTTCTTATAAATCCAACATTTTGAGAGATACATTTACATAATCAATTTTGTTATATCTTGTCTTTGGATTAATTATCATTACAGGCATACCTCGGTTTAAGGACACTCACTTTAAGTACACTCGCGAGTAAGTACATCTCACTCAATAGGCAAACGGCAGCTCACGCATGCGCCTGTCAGCACATCCTGAACAGCAATACCGGCTCCCTACCTGTACTGAAGCTGTGCGCAAGCGGGGAGACAATAAAGCCTGTTACACATGCGTTTTTTACATTAGTTATGCACGTATATGATGTTTGCAGTACAGTACATGCATCGATAAGTGGGGAAAAGGTAGTGCTTCACTTTAAGTACATTTTCACTTTACATACATGCTCCGGTCCCATTGCGTACGTTAATGTGGGGTATGCCTGTATTGTGATTATCAAATAATATTTTTCCATTATGTAGGAGTTTTTCCCTGCCCCTTTATTCTTTTTATTTTATACAGTTTACATTATTAGCAATAAGGAGTTACATTTTTTCCTCTTTTTCAATTAACTATCCCTCTAGTGACCACTACATATATACATATGACTCCACTTGAAAGAGAAATGTACTGTATTCCACACCTCTGAAGAAGTGACCAGACAGATGTGAAACTCGTTAAGTCTAGCCGTTACACTGACATAACGTGGGCATTATTTTGCAAAAAAAATGTGACGCGGCAAACTCGAAATTGACCAAAGAATTTAATTTGGCGACACCAACACACATCCACAGCGAGTGTGCAAGACAGAGTAATAATGGACAAACTATATATGCTTATTAGAAATATTTTTTTTATGAGTGAACAGTACATCTGTTTCTTTTTGTGTATC
Source organism: Ascaphus truei (assembly GCF_040206685.1). Lineage (NCBI taxonomy): Eukaryota > Metazoa > Chordata > Amphibia > Anura > Ascaphidae > Ascaphus > Ascaphus truei. The sequence continues at coordinate 101,004,633 of NC_134490.1, forward strand.
CCAATATAATTTGTACTTGCTTTACCATGGTATGTGTTTCTTTAACTTTTGAGGAAAATAATATTTTTGGGGAGATGCAGCTACCCTATAGCATTATACAATCTCTATAAAATTAAAGTAAGTGTTAGATTTGAAGAAGAAAAAATATTTGAAACTATTGCAGTGAACATTTTTAAAAAAAAATGTTGTTAAGTTTGTAAATTTGACCGGCTTGTGCTTATTCCTCCCTCAATTTATGGGTAGTGTATAGTATAACTTATGACAAAGATCAATACAATTGTAACCACTCGGAGTCTCACTTTGACCGCATCCTTAACCTAACACTTAAATACTTTTATCACACTGTATATTGTAGTATATTTTGGAATGCCGTAATGAGTGTACTGTAGATGTATAGTGAGCTTCACCCGCATGGTCTTACTGCACATGGTACCGCGATTATTGGTGTTATGCAAATTTGGGCCTTTTCCACTGCTAAGATATCTATGGTAAATTAAATAACAGCATTTGAATACATTTCTGTAACAATATATTATATTGTTAAAAAAAATCTTTATCTTTTCTTTCCCTCAGGTAGGACACATTCTGACAACAAGCAGGAAAAGCAAATGCCAGTAGGTATATGCATTTAAACCACATTTTTTTCGATTTAATACATACTCCTTGTTCATTTTGACAACTGTTCTGCAAACACTATAGTAGCATTAAAAAAAATCTACTTTTTATAAATAACCAAAACTAAAGTTATTTCTGTCCTTAATATTAATATTATTTTGATTTCCTTTGTCATTTAAAAGCAGCAATTTGTGCTTCTGATTTCATAATCTGGTATCCTTTGAAACTGCTGTCCTGCTCCTATCTTGAACCAGCTACTTATTGTAAGCTTCATTTTCAATTCTTAAAATCAAACTACTGTAAAACAAACTAGGATCCCAGCAATGGGTTACAATGTTTGCCAGGAAATGCTACCAAATCCATAGTAGCTAAATAAAACAATAAAGAACTATGTCATCTTCAAAAAGTTTTGGAAAAAAGAGAGAACTGAGACTGTATCATAAGATGAACTTAGTTCTGTATGCATTTTGGAGGAAATAGAAATAAAGTAAAAAAAATCTGCGCTCTAAATTGTGTATATAGGGATAATCTTAACCCTTCAACCAAGTGTATACAATCACATGAAAAATAGTAAAAACACAAGAAAGTGACTTTGTGAATTACTAATGGTGTATCAAGTATTATAGTGAAAAATATAAAACCTTATTAATACAAATATAGGAGTCTGCAGCTGTAAAACCTCTGATGGCTCGACATCCGATAGAACTAGTGAAAAAAAGAGAAAAAACAGCGCACAACTCATAGTATAATATTTTCAATTATATTGAAATGAAGTGAAGGTGAAAAATTTGCTCGTACATCAATACTTAAAAATATGGGCAATACATGAAATCAGGCACATGTTACCAACAGCAGTATTCAGCAAGGCTTCCCATATATGTCACCAGCAGCCACCGATCACCGTAAGAGTCTCTCATGGGTATATTTTCTCCCAATGGCAGCAAGGTAACCTTCCCAATTGGGTCACGGCAACGATGAACTGCGATGATCTGTCCCCGTCTCACTGAGACGCGCTCCGGTCCACAGAGCAACGGGCAACACAGCAGTTCTTACACAGTGCCAGTTTGTATACCAGAAGCAAGTCCCGCTAGACTTGCATGCGGTCGCCCTGTGGGATGTCACTGGATCCACGTCAAGCAGCAAACGATGGAAATATGGGCCAAAGGAGTGCTGACAGGGGCTCACAAGGGTGCACAATCAAAGTCCATAAAACTCAGTGTGCCCAATACACATCCTACAGCTGAAGCGGCCATTATTTTAGCAAATCACGCATGTATACCTCAGAATATCAATCTGATGGTGCGCGATTTCTTCCAACCTTACTACCTTAACACGCGAAAAATTGCATTTTAGCGCGGTCTGCAATACTGTCGAGAAACTCAATGTCGAGTTTTCTTAGAAAGCCAATAGCAATTCAACCTGTCTTTTATTGCCATATAGTTCTGCAAGTGTCTGTGTGTAATTGTAATTTGAAGATTAACGTTATGAGTTCATACTGTATGGTGTGCATGGGAAATTGTACGAATGAAGTGTTGTATTTGTACAGGATAATAAAGGAAAAATGAGTAATATAAAAATACAACGTCGCTTCTTCTTCCGAATGTGAAATATTTTTTTGTACAGTATGTCTCTGCTAAGAAACTCCAAAAATAAAAATGTATATCTTTTATTCTATATGTATTATTTATTATTCAATACTTTCAACTTTTGCCACTGTAGGCTTGCTCTTCTTTTCATACCGTTTTTATTTTATGCACATGCGTGTATGTCTCGTTGGAACCTTGTTGAAGCACATATGCTTGTCATCACATTTAGGCGCATGCATGTATGTCTTTGAACTACAGGTACAGGTATAATCCTGCACAAAACAAAACACAAAACAGCGCACAACGCTCATGGTGAAGTAAGAATGAACAATTTATATTAAAAAGTAATTCAAGGTTCTGCGTACATCAGATAAAGGTAAAACAGGCATGTAACTGTAACTATGACAGTTGTTACCACTCAGGTATCAGGACACAGGAGAAGGCTGCAGCGGATCACCCAATGTCAGGAATCTGCAGTCATACTGTATCAGGCTGTGCTTTCATCTGCTGTGCACTTTAGAAGCAGAGGGTTCCCTTTAGGCTTCCACGTAATCCAGGTAGATAAGTCCCAAGCTCCGTTTAGGAGTAGCTGGTAGAGGGACAGTCTCACTGATCAGGGTCAGCTCTGCCTCCCACGCCATCTTCACTTAACCAGCAAAGTGATAAAATACTAAGGGTACTAGTAGATCAATAAAAGTATAATTCCAACTAGTTTCGTAGCAACTATAAAGGCCACTTCATAAATGAGCTTGGGACTTATCTACCTGGAGTACGCAGAACCTTGAATTACTTTTTAATATAAATTGTTATTCTTACTTCACCATGAGCGTTGTGCGCTGTTTTGTGTTTTGTTTTATCTAGATTCAGGGTCTTGGACCACCCTATCACAGCAGCAGACGCTCCTTATTGGTAACCTAGTTACTTATACTCACTTGGGTATTAAGTGGTTAATGCACTTTATTTCAATTCACTCTGTTTATTCATTATAGTTGCGCACTTGTACTGTGTTTTTCTTTTATAATCCTGCACACCCTGATCAGTGTGATACTGTAAATCCTTCTGGGGGATTTGGCGAGAATGACTTCTCATTCAATGTGAATTTCAAGTCTGAATCCCCCCCCCCTTTTTTTTTCTCGACATGGGCTTGCATAACAATTTTTGCTATTCTTAGAATCAATCACTAGCTTTATAATTCTACACTACAGTCATGTATACTGTACTTTATGAGGTGGGTGGCATACTGTAATTTTTACTAATAATCCTACATACACACCCCCCCCCCACAGACACACACACACTGTAAGCCTAACAAACCAAAGTGAATTGAACTGCTTATCGACACCTCCCCCCAGATCGATTTATTAGACACATGCCTGGTCTGGAAAGCTACTGTAAATTTGAGTAGTAGCACACACCCCCTACACACACACACACACACACACACACACACACACACACACACACACACACACACACACACACACACACACACACACACACACACACACACACACACACACACACACACATCCTAAAGTATTTCAAATGCTTATCGACACCTCCCCAAAGCTATTAATTTAATTGGACGCTTTGTGTAGTCTTCTTGAGGCCGTTTTCAAACACGCATGCGCACGTGTGAAAAGCCCTGACTTCTCATTCAATGTGAATGTCAAGTTTTTTTGATATATGTACAGTACGGTGTACATATGGGGTACAGTCCAGCCAGCAATTGTGCAATTATACTGTAGGAATTTAGAAAAAAGCACCCAGGTTTGCGTTTTATACGTTTTTATTATGAAGCGCCTAAATTTGATAACGTCTTCAAGTTTGAATCACAATGGACTACCTTGGTACTTTAGACTTTGGTTTTATCTGGTTTTTAAACACCTGCAAATTGACACAGTAGTACAGACAGAACTGTACACATTACAATTCATTAATTTCTTCCACCTGGCGGATACGCGAAGAATTGCACCCAAAGAAATCCAAAACCATTAGATTAAATCATGATCAACCGCGGTAAACCGCGGGTGCCTGGGGGTGTGAAGGCGGTGAGAAGGCAGCGTGAACGTGGGAATGTGGCATGAATACCACGAGGAATACAGCAGAGCTCATGAAAAAGGATTCGGCATTTGTTAAAATTATGGCCGCTGCATCTGTAGGCATTGTGTATTACTTTAGCAAGAAAATAACCAGGGTTGGCGCTCAAGAGGAGATAGTGCCACAAAGAAATAATCCAAATTAAAACAGTGAAATAGTGACACCCTCTGGTAACCAGGGCTCACTACAAGAAAATAACCCAAAAAAGTGCAATAAACATATATTATATAACTAAAATGAATAAACGAAGGATACCCACTCAACCTAGACAAGATGGGAAAGTCTTCGTTTCCCCTGGGACGTAGTGGGTAGAAGTGACAAGGGAGCGGGACACCATGCACATGTAAAAGAGAGATCACAAAAATAGTACAGTACTGTATAGCACAAAAATGGTAATCCTATGAAATTTTGCAAAGGTTATACTCACAAGCAGACAGTGAGTAAAGGCATTTCACACATAAAGTGTACACGAACAGTAGTCCCACGTAGAGGGGCGTCTGGGACCAGGATGGGATGGATAGGATACGAATATAACTTAGCACATTGCATCGACTTTAAACAATGTTACACAATTCTGTGAGCATCGCAATCACGGATTGAATTTTGCCCCAAGACCACTGCTGAGCCTCATAATGGGGTGCCCCAATTTGATCATAGGTTACCCGGTTTGGAGGGTACCTTACTCTTTGGCTCCTACGGAGCTGTTCTTCAGCAACTCCCTCTGGGGAGTGATAAGTACAGTCCTGAGGCTCAGCCTCTTCCCTTGAGGGGAGAAATGTCTCTGAACAGTCTATTTGAGGCACAAAGCATGGGCTCTGTGGATCTAATGGCTGGCTCATTGGAGTCAACGTGTCTGTCGTTGGACCAAGGGTCCCTTTACCCATAGCTCCTTCGGGAGATACCCCCGCGGTCGGAAGGCCCATTTGAGAGGTTCCTTCCATAGGATCCTCAGAGGTGGCATTTACTACAGTCTCTGGGCCATCTGACTCTCCATCGAGCGAAGCAGTGGGCACTTCCAATTCGTTATCCCCTACTTGAGGTATGGGCAGGAGATGATTTCTATGCCATACCTTTACCTGGCCTTCAGTGTCTTTGATGCGATAGACCGGGAGGCCAGCCAATTTATGTTTTCCAGGGACTCCCAGATTATGAAGTAACACAGCGTCCCCAGGACGTAGCTCCCGATACTTGACTTTATGGTCATATCGTCTTTGTTGCCAGCATTCAGTTTAGCTGTAGATTCCTCAGCCTGTTGGTAGGCTTGCTGCAAACTGTCCTTGAGTCTTTGAACATATTTGAAATGGGTAGCATTGTGTATCCCATCCGTTGATTCTCAAAGCCGTACATCTACTGGCAGTCTCGCCTCTCGCCCAAACATAAGGAAGTATGGGGAGAATCCAGTTGACTCGTGGCGGGTACAATTTTACGCGTGGACCAGGGTCTCCACGTGTCGACTCCATTCAGTCTTCTGAGCACCCTTTAATTTTATTTTTATTTATTTATAAAAATATTTTACCAGGAAGTAATACATTGAGAGTTACCTCTCGTTTTCAAGTATGTCCTGGGCACAGAGTAAAACAAAATAATACATGGTTACAAATACAGTTACATAAATGAACAAGGTATACATTATATACAAGACATTGCATGCACAGTTAAAGAAAATATATATTATGAGCGTATGAAACAGTTACAGACCAGATTAAAGTGTGAGACAGCCTTAGATTTGAAAGAACTTAAGCTGGTGGTGGATATGAGAGTCTCTGGTAGGTTGTTCCAGTTTTGGGGTGCACGGAAGGAGAAGGAGGAACGTCCGGATACTTTGTTGAGTCTTGGGACCATGAATAGTCTTTTGGAGTCTGATCTCAGGTGATAGGTACTGCATGTGGTAGGGGTGAGGAGCTTGTTCAGGTAGCTGGGTAGCTTGCCCAGAAAGTATTTGAGGGTGAGACAGGAAAGGTAAACTTTGCGCCTAGACTCTAGTGATGACCAATCTAGTTCTTTGAGCATTTCGCAGTGATGTGTGTTGTAGTTGCATTGGAGAACAAAACGACAAATTGAATTGTAGAGGGTGTCAAGTTTGCTAAGGTGGGTTTGAGGAGCCGAGCCATATACTATGTCTCCATAGTCAATAATTGGCATTAGCATCTGCTGTGCAATACGCTTTCTGACCAGGAGACTTAGGGAGGATTTGTTCCTGTAAAGTACCCCTAGTTTGGCATAGGTTTTGGTTGTCAGGGTATCAATGTGCATCCCGAATGTTAAGTGGGAGTCAAACCATAAGCCCAGGTATTTAAAACTAGTGACAGGTGTTAGGGTGGTTTTAGCGTTGGTTCTAATCAGGAGCTCAGTCACTGGAAGCTTTACAAATTTAGTCTTGGTCCCAAATACCATTGTTACCGTCTTGTCAGTGTTTAAAAACAGTTTGTTTTGGGAAATCCAGTTTTCGAGTCTCAAAAAGTCAGACTGAAGTATGTGTTGAAGGTCAGAGAGGCTATGGCTGTGTGCATACAGGATTGTGTCATCTGCATACATGTGTATTGAGGCTTCCTTACAAGCTGTGGGAAGATCATTAATGAACACTGAGAAGAGTAGGGGCCCCAGAACAGAGCCTTGCGGGACACCACAGGTGATATCCAGGGGGTTGGAGTTAGAGCCTGAGATGGACACATGTTGGGATCTTCCTGATAGGTAGGACTGAAACCAGTTTAAAGCATGTTTCCCTATTCCAGAGCTCTGGAGTTTGTTAAGCAGGATAACATGATCAACTGTGTCAAAAGCCTTTGCAAAATCCCGAGCGTGTCCAATAAGGTCCGATTGAATCGTTCTGGCAAAGCATCTCCTTCGGGATGGTACGGAGTCGTCCGTGATTTAGCAATGTTCAGCATTTTGAGCAACTCCCGGATCAGAGTGCTCTCAAAATCGCGACCTTGGTCTGAGTGAAGCCGATTTGGAAGACCGTAGTAAAGGAAGTACTTCTCCCATAATATCTTCGCCACTGTGATGGCCTTCTGGTCTTTTGTGGGGAAGGCTTGCGCATACCGGGTGTAATGGTCCGTGATGACCAGCACGTTGCATATTCCTCGGCTATCGGGCTCAATGCACAAAAAGTCCATACACACTAGGTCCATTGGACCAGAACTCTTCAGATGGGCCATGGGCGCTGTTCTTGTAGGCAAGGTCTTGCGTTGAATACACAGGGAACAACGGCGGCAGTATTGTTCTACCGCTTCCCGCATCCTTGGCCAGAAGAAGCGGTCTCTGATCAATCCAAAGTTCTTCTCTACGCCGAGATGCCCATGTTCATCATGTAGAGACTTCAACACCATATATCTCAAGTTTTGGGGTAGAACCAGTTGTCGCCTATCACGGTGGTCGTAATATTGTACTACCCTATAGAGCAAGCAATTGTCAATCTCAAAATTGTCCACCTCCCGCATTAGCAACGCGACCATGTCTCTGGGGGCACGTTTCAGTAGGGCTGGATTCTTTCTTTGAACAGCTTTCCGAATGATGCTGATTATTGGATCTCTCATTTGGTAGTCCACTAGGTCCTTCATCGTATGACCTTATCATGCGTTATGTTCATTCCCTTGGGATTGCAGTAGGCTGTGACTGGCATCCTAAGGAATCTGCAGCCCGCAATTCAGAGAAGGCCACTTGATCATTGATGACGGCTGCTATGCTACACATTGCTCGCATCCCTGGTCCCAGTATCTCTTCCCATTCATCATCATCGGGAGTAGCACTTAGTCCTGGTCGTCGTGATAGTGCGTCAGCTCCAATGTTCAAAGGCCCCGGCTTATACTTCAGAGAGAATCGGTAATTACATAGAGTTGCCAGCCATCGGTGTCTTGCTGCATCCAATTTGGCAGAGGTATTGATGTACGTGAGGGGATTGTTATCCGTCCTTACCTCAAATGTGACACCGTAGAGGTAATCGTGGAGTTTTTCTATGATTGCCCATTTGAGAACAAAAAAGCACAGGCGCACTGCCAGGGAGTCAGGTGGTATAAAAGATAGAACCATTTAATTCAGAACATATCTGATGACAAACATAGCCCCAGGGGGGGCAACAAATAACCTCCTATGCGTTTCGGACGAGTAGGTCCTTTATCAAGGAGTGTGGAACATATAGTAAAGGGGCATCCTATATACCCCCAATAAATGAGGCTAAATCAGATCACCTGGTAAATTTCATTCAAAAAACCCCAATGCGCATGACGTCACGGCGGGCGCCGCCATCGCAACTGAAAGCAAACCCTTCTTGGTTCGCCCACCCATGCTCGGCCATCATGCGCATGCGCACCTACGAGAGGATTACCTGACAGACCAATTCTAGACCCCGGATGCATAGCAAGACTGAAAAGCTCCGCCGCAACCCTACCGCGCATGCGTGTGACGTCACGCGAAGCGTCACCGTGACATAAATGTATCAACCGATGTACACGCCCCCTGCTCGCCACGCACACGCGCACATCAGGGAAGCGAATAAGGAGGGTGACTACATCAACACCATGCCACCGAGTACTCATCTGTCTCCCAAGGCACGCCCCTCACGACCTCCCATAGGTACAGAGGCGCCACCACTAAGCCAATCAGAGATTGGAAAAGGGCAACTGACACTCCCCCCTACTGGATATCGCTCCTGACGGCCCCGGAAGATTAGAGAATATGACAATGAGTAAAAAATTGTAAATTGTAAATGGCATATATCAGCATTGTAAATAAAAATATATCACACATAATTACAAATACCAGGATATACAGTGCCAGAGTATTATATCCTATCCACGCAGGTAACCCCTCTCCATAATATAACATTCCACAGTGAAAATAGGTAAAACCACATTCGATAAATCTCCAAACACTTAACTAAAATTAAAAACAAGTACATAAATTCCAGCTAGAGCACAGTGATATCTATATAAAGCCTATAGACATTATAATAAAATGAATGAAGAAATAGACTAAAGACATCCTATTTCTCTAGTAATGTATGCATCCTCCCTGGAGTATGTAATAGTGAATCTACAATGTTAATAAAAATTGCAATAATAATAAATCAATCATTAGTTCATCGATATACTCAATGTGAATAATTCCTAGCCTTCATTACAAGTGAGTGACCATTAAGTGGAATAAACAGGTACCATAATAACGATCTAATCAATGTCGAATCTCAAGCAGAATACTGTAATATAAACACATTTTAATTAAAAAATGGCTCAAGTTCCACTCAATATTCAGACCGCAGGGGGCTCTAGTTTGTAGTATGAATATCCAATAAGCCTCCCTGCGGTCCAAAAAATTGAGCAAATCGCCTTTCCTCTCATTCAAGAACACCCTTTCAATGCCCCTTACTGTGAAACCTTTTAACCCTCCTTGTGCACAGGTAGAAAAATGCTTCGATACTGGGTGTGATTGGTCTAATTTTTTAATTAACCTAATGTGTTCTAATATCCTAACTTTCAAGGATCTAGTTGTTCTTCCTACGTAATTAATTCCACATTTACACGTGAGTAGATATATCACGTATTGTGTATCACAATTAATGAAAGTTTTTATAGGAAATGACCACCCAGAGAGAGCACTTTCAAATTGGACTGAGGGTACCATAAATTGGCAGATTTTACATCCTCCACATCTGAAGGACCCCTTTGTAGTAAACTTCCTAGTGTAAGTAGAAGTATTAACATAGCTAGGAGCTACAAAGGAAGCTATTGTCTTGGCTTTCCGATACACAAACCGTGGACCTTTTGTCACAAATTTTTTTAGACTCGCATCTAATGATAAAATATTCCAATGTTTGCGAACAATATTTTGGACTTCTTGACTACATTTGTTATATTGTGTGATCAAAAGTGGTGTATCTTTATCCATATGGCCTGATTGTCCTTTCCCACCCCCCCCCCTTTTTTCCTGCCCATTTGAGAGCCAGAAACTCTAACTTGTGTACGGGGTACTTTTGTTCACTGGGGGTCAAACTGCGGCTGACATAGGCTACAGGTCGAAGACCCTCCGGGTGCTTCTGATGTAAGACAGCGCCCAGTCCCTTGAGGCTGGCATCCATATGCAGAATATATGGTTGTTCGGGATCAGCATTTGCAAGCACTGGTGCTTCGGTCAGGCTTTTCTTCAAGTTCAGGAAGGCCTGTTCACACTCGGACATCCACTTATCGCCAAACGCTTGATGGGCCGACGTGGCCTTCCTTCCTGTGTCTTCGGGGTATATCTTCAAAAGATTGTTCAGTGGTTTGGCTCGACTACAGTACCCTTCCACGAAGCGACGGTAATGCCCACAGAAACCCAGGAATGATCGCAGTTCCGTGACATTCTCGGGACGCGGCCAGTTCACTACCACTTCTATTTTGGCCGGATCGGTAGCAATTCCTTGGGCAGACACGATGTGTCCCACGTAAGTCACCAAGGTGTGACAGAACCGACACTTGACGAGGGACAACTTCAATCCTTCTTTTCCAAGATGGTCTATCACCTTAAGCAGCCTCTCTTCGTGCTCCTCCAGGTTCTTTCCGAAGACAATGATGTCATCCAGGTAGACAAGACACTCCCGAGGGTTCATGTCGCCGATTGGTTTCTCCATCAGTCGCTGGAAGGTAGCAGGAGCTCCACATATACCTTGGGGCATACGCGTAAATTGGTAGAAACCCAGGGGGCAGACAAAGGCTGTCTTTTCCTGATCCTCCGCACTCATAGGTACCTGATAGTACCCAGATCGTAAATCGAGAACACTGAACCACTGACTCCTGGTTAGAGGATTCAGAATCTCTTCACTGTGAGGAAGGTTGTATTGGTCAGGTACCGTACGATGATTCAGGGTTCGATAATCGACACACAGTGTCACAGATCTGTTCTTCTTCCTTACCACCATTATGGGGGAGGCGTAAGGACTCCGAGACTCTGTCAAAATCCCAGTGGTCTCCATTTCTTTCAGGACGTTCACTCACTTCTTTCCCCTAGCTCTTCCTGGTCTTGACTGCCTCGCTTCTCCAGCGCGCGAAATGTATCTATCTGCAAGCAGGGAGCTCCTGTAGCCTTATTGGCTCCCTGGCATCAGGTGGGGTGCTGCTGAGGCTCATGGGACTTGTAGTCCCTTCCAAGAGCCTTCCCTGGTAGGCTAGGGTTCGCGCGCTTATCACTGCGCATGCGCAACTCATCAGGGCCGCCGGCACTCACTGCGCATGCGCGAACTCGCGTAAGATGGCGGCGCCCTGCACGGGAGCCGCCGGGGACCACCGGAGCACCGGAGTGCTCCCTGCTCGGCCCCCACCCTCCAGAATGGCCGGCGGGTCTGCCGCTTGGCTCCGGCAGCACCCACCATCAATCCTGGCCACGGAGGTAACGGGGGTCGCAGGGCAGAGGGTGGTGACCTGGCTACACTTATATTTAAGAAGTGCTGCTCTATGAGACACCTTCCATGGTGGAAGACTCCTTAAGGCTCCATTCAAGTCATTTTTTTATATTTATTAAACAGTGTCACTCCATAAGGCACCTCCCATATCGCAAAACACCTTCTCCTTGTCATTAGGCACCTTAAACTGAATTCACTTAAATTGTCCATAACTACAATGGAGTAACACTGCTTAGTATATAAGGCCTATATATCTGACTTATTTGTCATATTCATCATAAATGTATAATTCTTTTATATTGCTCCCAGAAATAAATATCTTCTACCCAGAGCTCACTAAAAGAAGAATTTCCCACCTTTTTTTTACCACATTTCCTTGATACTGTTAGAGTTTGCACCTGTTTCTCAGTATGATTTTGACCCACAGTCCATATCAGTATTTGCAAAGGACATAACATCAGACATTGTGATAATTTTAGGTGTTATTTCTTAATGAGTAGTATAGCTAAAATGTTATTAATCCTGCAATCCTGCATTTATAGTTTACACAGGAAGCACATTATTTATAGTTGCTTTCACATCAGCAGCAAATAGATTGACATAGATACAATTACAAATTGTTAAATCATTGTATGGTTCTTGTTTGCAATGTACTCTAAATATTCCACAAATGCTCTGGATATTTTGAATCAGGACTGGAGAAGATTTTATTTTAATAATTGGTATTTTTTCCCTTAGACTTCTGGTTAACAATTCAGTTAAATGGGTAGTTTCATATACTGTAGCAGGTCAATTTATTTTTCATTGGCTTCCTTAGGAAGATGTAATTACCCATGAGTTACAGCTTTACTTACCGTATTTCCTCGATTGTAAGACGCCTTCGATTATTAGACGCACCATCGATTTGGCCATTACAGTCGGGGAAAATTACTTTTTCACTTATCATGTTTCAGGAGAGGTCCCATGTCAGAGGAGGATGAAGGTGGCGGCGGAGGCAGGAGAAGTCCCACGTCTGCAGATGGTTGAAGATGGACAGCGGGTGGGTGTGCGGCAGCAGGACAGGTCCAAAGTCTGCAGGTGAATGAAGATAAGAAGACAGCGGGCGGTGGGGTGCGGCGGCAGGAGATCATAATAGCAGGAGAGCTGAGCAGGAGCAGAGTGGCATAGGGGAACGGCTTTGGAGGTGCACACTATAACCGGAAGTCAGACATCGGTCAACTTCCGGTGTTAAAGTGTGCACCTCCTAAGCCGTTCCCCTACGCTGCTCTTCTCCTGCTATTTTGATCGATTAGCCGCCTCCACACGCCCGCTGTATTCTTATGTTCATTCACCTGCAGACTTGGGACCTGTCCTGCCACCGCACTCCTGCCCGCTGTCCATCTTCAACCATCTGCAGACGTGGGACCTCTCCTGCTGCCGCACACTTCGTCCTTCGCTGACATCGATTCTAAGACGCACCCCGATTTCAGACATGTGAAAATCGAATAAAAGGTGCGTCTTAGAATTGAGGAAATAGGTTATTTTAAAAATGAATATAAAAATCAGTGTAAATAAAGAAGATTATGCTACTCTATTGTCTAATATTTAATATGTCTAATATTATATGTACTGCATTGTTGTGGATGAAATTATTGAGCAGAGAAATTGGGTACTATGCAATGTTATTCAGTGTAATACCCTGTTTATTGCTGAGCTCTAAGATTAACTAGATTATCTGGTTCAAAGGTGCGCAAACTTTTCAGTCTGCTCCCCCCTTCTTGCTCCCCCCGCCTGCTCTCCCCCCCTGCCTGCACCCCCCCCCCCTTTCCTGTTCTCCGGCATCTTCTGATGTCACAACGTCATGTGACTTTGCGGCCAAAGGTGGTGGAGACCAAGTAAGGGAATTTACAGAGGACACATTTAATTTAAATGCTTTGGGGAAGAGTGCGGGGCCTCTGTAAGAACTGCACCCTCCCCCCCTCACCCCCCCCTGAGAATTGTGTGTGCCCCCCGGTTTGCACACCCCTGATCTAGCTCATTTAGTTTTGGCAAAGCTGAAAAAAGCAATCTGCAAAAAAAAAAGGAAAAAGTCACATGGGACAAGCTGAATATTTGTCTTAACGACTTTGTCCATTTATTTGATATTTAAACTAAGTATGGTTATGTGGATTTATTAAAAATAAATAGATTTCACTGCTCCTGTACTGTATAAACTGTATTGTACTGTATACAATATCTCACAAGACAGAATTTTGAGCCAAACGGTGATAACAATAGCCAAATTAAAACATTGATCTTCACAAAAATGTTAAGATCTTTTAACACATGAAACATTATTTTATCATTAAGTTTATCGTGCAGCATTTTTGTAGTCCTTCAGATTTGTAGATTCTTTGCAAATTGTAATACTTTTTATTAAATCAACCACAGCAATCTTAATACAGTATAGTTGTACAGATGCGCCGAGGAGTATTCTAAAACTTGAATGGGACTGCCAGGGACCCCCGCTGTGTTAATCCGATGGGCCATTAATCTGTCTGCACAAATGTCACTGAAATGTCGCAGCATGTACCCAGCATGTACCTGAGTCTTGTTGGTGTTTGCCAAACATTTTCCAAGGCAAGGTTTAGAATACTCGTCGGCGCACCTGTACATACAGTAAACTTTCAAGACCTTCCTTTATGGAAGTTGGCGTATGATTACATATGTGGAAAACCTCCTTAGCACCACTATGACAACTTGCTCTCTTTGTGATGAACCAGTTGTATAAACTTATGTCAAATTTATGTCATTTTTCAGGAACCGAGGAAATCACCACCCTATAAATAGTATGCACGATGTCAGACCCCAGTCTGTTCAAAAAGGGCGAATGTATATTAACCGAGTGGGAATACAGCCAATGAAATTGTTATATGAGTCTTCAGATTGTCCTAGAGATCTTTGGAAATCGCAGAAGAAAGGCGATCCGACGGTTACCGGCAGAAAAGTTCACAACAAATCCAAAATGGGGAAAAAAACAGGCATGTGTAATACTGTTTATAAACAATACTAAATGATCTAGATTTTTGTAAAAGTACTAGTCTCTTCCTTTTAAAAGGAACATTACTGATCCATAAGATTTTAATAACATAAAAGTTGTAATAGTATGGATTACTGTTAATATGTCAGTTAATATGTGAAAAACACTGAAAATCACTACATCCGACTGACTTTCTAGTGCTTAGAAAATCCTAATAATATATTTATCCTGTTGGGTTGTTGCTTAGTTTCCTGTTTCCAGATAATCTTTTCTTGCTCGTTTCCTAACAGGTTGCAACTGTCTCTCTACACAGTCTTTACACTCTAGGCTTCATCATAAGTAATTGCTTGAGGACTTAATGGAAAACAGTCTCCCTCCTTTCCTGCTTTTCTGTCACTCTTCTTAGTTAGGTTGGTGCTATTATTAATGACAGTCCTACTACAGCCATGAAGTGGGAATAGGAAGAAAATATTACCTCAGTGATATAATAATTATCTATATTAGTCATTTGTACCTTATTACATATATCTGTTGCAGTGGGCAGTAGATGTATAAATTGGTAATTTAGACCAAATGTGTGTTGTAGATGGCCTACATTTTGCAACAATTAGTGCAATATGCCATTCATGAGGGTCAGTAGAGATCAACCATGTCTCTTCTTTGTTTATCTATGACAACCACAGTTAAAATAATGGCATGAAAAAAGCTCAGAAATGCCATAAATAACTGAACATATCAGATTGCATAAATGAAAAGCTATAGAGACAAATGAATAAGCAACAAAGAGATAAAAAGAAGTCTTGGAAACTGGCAAATTAAAATGAGACATAAACTGACACTTTACCCTATTGTGATTTAATTTACCTTTATCACTGTGTGCATACACATACACATATACATACAGTATATACAGACAGATCAGGATTATCTCAATGTTTGCACCCTCTGCATTAAGCTTATGCTTCCTTTTTGGTATCCTCTGAATAGTTCTTAATATACATAGTGTAGGACTTATATTTGTGGGGGGGATTTAGGGCGATCGAGTTCTGATATGCTTTTTGGGAGTTCCAGCACCATCTGCGAGGAATCAACAATAAACTCAATTTAGTGAGTGTAATGGGATATAAAATTGGTTATGGGATTTCTGTGTAATATTTCTTCGTGCCATGGAAATAAATGGAGTAAAAGTCTGTCACCTATTTTTTAAAATATAAAGTACATAAATATGCAATTATTTCCCTTATTCAGAACTCTAAAGCTGTTTTGTAAAGTGCAGAAATACTGACATGTACAAGAGCACATGATTTTGTGCTGTTCGTGCAGACTTTTTGAGGGCTTTCAGAGGGCTGCACAAGTGATCTAAGCTAAAAGAAAAATAGGCCTTCTCTTGTACTCCACCGGCTCTAAAGGCAATCTTCAGAGATAAGGATCAGGGTAGTGTGATTGCTATTACAGTGATTGCATGATTACAGATTGGCTAAATGTTTATGCTAGATTGCAAATTTGGGAGATTCCTGGCATGGAAAAAAGTCAAAGATATAGCTCTTCGCCAAAAAAAGACAACATTTGTGAATATATTGTAGTAAAAAAAGGTTGACAAATATTGGGAAATTTAACAGAAATGTACATAAATAAACCGAGAATTGTCTTCAGTAATATTTTGTTGTCTTGCGAATCGCGGGATCTTCTGAGATGTTAACCGGGACAGGTTTGCAAATCTATACCCATGATCACATAAAAAAATGATCCATTAAAAGGGTTACAGATATGCATTTTTAATTTCTATGTCAGTATGATATTTATTTTCTTTTATGATCATTTCACTCTTAAAGGGAATATTCTTTTAACAGACCTAACAGATGTAGCAGACGTTATTGCAGCCGCCGGCTGAAATAGAATGTTAGTCGCGCCATTTCTGTACATGGCTGATTTCCCCGCTGGTGTGTTGTTTACATCCCGCAGCAACTTGCCAGTGAGTGCAATAACGTCTGTTACAGTACATCTGTATACCAGTATCAAATTAGCAGCCTGAAGAATTTTGACACAAACATTTTGTTTGGCCAATCTCTGTGTTGATGCACAAGTCACAAATATCAAAAATTGTGAGATTGCTTTTAATTGTTGTTTCCAGCGAGTCACCAATCTTTATGCATTGATACAATGATTTTCTAGTGCTAATGAAATCTACAAATAAACGGTTGTGAATTGCATCATGCACACAATGATAATAACTTATTATTTACAGAAATCGTGTAAGTTAGCCATCATAACAGTTATTATTTACTGTTTATTTATCATAAAACAGGTCTTGGTCTAAAAAATAAAATCAAAGACACTTGAATGACCATTTAAGATAAAACCATTGATTATAGATTAATGGGACATTTTAAGCTTATCCAAGTCTGAAGTGTTGCTGTAAGGTGCTTGCATAGATTCATGTTATCACATTAATAGGGTGTATATAATTTGATGAAAGGGGTATTTTGATTATTTTGGTTATTGTTACATCTGTGATTTTTAATTATAAAAGCTCAGAAGAGATATTTTTTATAAGAGTAGTTGTCAATATTAATTTAAAACATTAGACGTTTCTCTATCACCAGAATGGTTTCAAACATCACACTAAACTTAGCAGTATGATATGACTCAGTTAAACTTTGCAGAATTAGTGACTTGTACGGTATTGTGAGCTAATGCTGTCATAAATTTTTTAAAAAGCATAAAATAAATTGATTATACCTGTGTAATTATTCCTGTTTTTTTTGCTCTTTACTTCACCCTACAGTTTTATCCTATGCCATTAACGATCATGATATCACAAGTTCACAACGTACCGACGAGACAACGAGTATTCTAAGGCTTGCCTTAAACTAGCCCGTTTACATGCTGGGAACATGCTGGCTAGTTTAAGGCAAGTTTAAGGCATTTCTGCATTGACTAATGACCCATCCGATTAACACAGCAGGGGTCCCTGGCAGTCCCATTCAGTTTGAATGGAACTGCCAGGGACCCCCGCTGTTAATCTTATGGCCATTAGTCAATGCAGAAATGCCTTAAACTTGCCTTAAACAAGACCCAGCATGTACCCAGCATATACCTGGGTTTTTTTGGCGATTGCCTCTGGTTTGTGTTAGAATAACCGTCGGCACTACAGTAGCACAATTTATCACAATGTGGATTTGAATGCTGAAAACGTGTAAAAAAAAAAAAAAGAACTTTCAGCTGTGCAAAATTATTTTAATACAAAAACTCAATATCCAAGTGGATAGAATAAAGGTGATAGTGACAATTGCGTTGAAAAGTACTATTAAAAAACAAGGGGTAAAACCCCGGATCACACGGAGGAAGAGAAGGAAAGAAATAAGAAAAGTAGGATCATTGGACATAAGAGAGCAAGGTCTGAACTAGAGATTCCCTTTCCCCGGTCCCCCCAACCCCCCCACACACACACAAGTTAACAGTTATGTATATTTGTACGTTTTATTACTTGGACATTATAAAAAAAAATCGCTGTGCCGGTTACGGCGCCAGTTTTTTGAGCGTTGCTGTCACGGTATCAGAAAGTCTCGAATACCTGCGATAGCCAAATGCCCAACACTGGCGAGTAGCCAGCGACGTGATGTTCGCCTCTCTAAAAAGGGCTCACCCGGTGACCTGCAGTGATCTGGCCGACACATATCTCGCCAGCCATCGCAAGATTTTAATATTTTTTTTAATACTGGTGTACGTGAGCCGGGGGTCTCCGGAGCAGAACAGCATTGATTTGAGGTCCGTGCCCCCCTGCTTCCCAAGGTACAGACCCCATTATGGGGTGCCGGTATTTCCTATGTATTTAAATGCCTCGCGTCACGTGACCGTGGGATTTAAATGCGTAGGAGTTCCCGGCACTCCATAACGGGGCCTATATCTCGGGAAGCAGGGGGTCCCGGACCTTAAATCAACGCGGTTCTGCTCCGGAGACCCCCTGCTCATATACACTAGTAATAAAATGTATATTAAACAGTTTCATTACCTTAGCGAATAGCCTAGCCATTATGGCAATGAAGAGGTTAAACTTCAATAGCCTGTTTCTTGGGGCAGAGGGGGTGGATGAAGGGGGTAGTAGTCCCAGGTTGGGTAGATTGGCCTGGCTGAAAGGTTGCTGGATGAGTTAACCCCTTTAATACCATAGCGGTGGGAACCGCTATGGTAATTAAGGGGTTAACCAGTCCCGCACCCCCCCAAAAGGCCTAAATACCCACTTTTGGGGTTACTACCCCCTTCACCCAATCCCTCTACCCCCAAGAAACAAAAATAAACACAACAACTCTAATACCCACCTCCTCTTCCCCCAACAACCCTCCACAACACATACAGTACATTAATGGGCAAAATAACTATTATCCAGATATGGATAATAGCTCATTTGCCCATTATAAAATTAAACGATAACCAGACAGTATAAATAAAGTAAATAAAACTTTCTACTTACAGTACCCGTGCCATCATGAAGGACCTCCTCATCAGCGTACTCCAGGTCCATGTCCTCCTTTGCCAGCAAGAGTAGATGAAAAAAAAATACAATCTAATGGCCCTAACCCCTTAATCACCTTAGCGGTTAATAACCACTATAGTAATTAAGGGTTTAACCCCTGTCCCCTTCTACTCACCCGGAAGGCCTAACCACCAACCCTGGGCCCACTATACCCACCCTCTACCCATTGATTGCCATAGTGGTACATCATACCCATATAATATGGGCATGATAAGTCACTATAGCAGTCAAGGGGCAACTTAATAAAAAAGCATGAAGGCCAAAAATACACAATAATAAAAGATATACACAAGCACCTAAACACCCCAACAATAAAAGAAATAAAAAGCCTAATAGTACAAGTCAATAAAATTAACCTATTACTTAAACAGCAAAATAATGAAAATTATGTTATTCCAAAACATAAGACTACAATTAAATAAACAGCTATTCAACCAATTCAAGAAATAAAAGTACTAGCCAACAAATCAATTAAAGAAATAAATGCACTAGCCAACCAATAAATTAAAGAAATAAAAGAACTAGCCAACCAATCAATTAAAGAAATAAAAGCACTAGCCAACAAAACAATTAATCAATTTAAACCACTAGCCAACAAAACAATTAATTAATTTAAAATGCTAACCAATCCTAAAATGTACTAAAATCAAGCCATCCAAATTTCAAACAATTTAATCCAAACAATAAACAGAAATAGAAACATACTGTAACAATCAATTGAAAACCAGCATTTGCCAAAAAATGCATTGGCTGTCACTGTATTTATCTGTACCCTAAAGGGACACAGATTAATACATTATCAGTCAATGGGCAAGCAATAACATAAAAATAAATAAATACAATAAAAAAACCTGAAAAAAGACAATTACATACATTCAATATTTACAGCTGCAGCGGCCGTTATTTAAACAAATCATGGGATTTTTGTACATCGGAATACCAATGTCATGACGCGGGATGTCCTCCAACCTTACCACCTTAAGACTTGAGTGCGGCGACTGCAAAAAATGGCATTTTAGAGTTCTGGTTTTTAAACACCTTAAATTGACACAGTAGCACAGTACTCTACACATTGCAATTCATTCATTTCATTGCACACAAAGAAACAGAATCCATGAAATTCAACAAAGCAATCGCGATAAGCGTGGGTGCCTGGGACGATTGGCCGCGTTCATGCTGCGTGGAGTACAGCAGAGCTGTATCTTACCTTTAGAAGTCTTCACCCTCCGAATCCCGGTGTATCTGCAAGCTCTCGACCCGCGACGTCATCACCCGCAATCCAACTCCATCCACCTTGAAGATTAGCTTCAGGTAAAAAAAATCTTCTTTCTTTAATTTTCTTTCACCTTCTTCTCTTTTCTTCTGTCATTATTTTCTTATTTTGTTCTATCTTCTATCTCCTTCTTTCAATCCAACCCCATGGTAAATCCAAACGGATGTTGCCTCGTTGAGACCGTCTGGTAAATGAGACGTACAGGCCTTATATATGGCAGGTGACGTCACATTTTAGGGTTAGCCGCTAAGGTAATGAAGTTGACTGTAAATGCACTTTTATGGCATGGGATTCATGCTGGGGGTCTCTGGAGCTGATATTAATGGGTATCAACTCCGGAGAATCCTGGCATCAATCCGATGCAGGAAAAATTAATTTTTTTCCCAAGTCCTCTCTTGCCGCCTTCTCAGCAGCTTCTCCCCAGCTTCATGCCAACTTTTCCTAGTGTGAGGATTTTGGGAGAAAATTGCCAATCTAGAGCCGCGATTAGCCTCGATAAACTAATCGAAACTACTAGAATTGCACGAGTTTCAGAACATGCTCATAAGTGGCTTATCGCCGCTCACCCGGCGATGTGTTTTGGATGGCTGCAAAAATTGGCAATTCATGCCTTTATCGCCCACTTATCAAGGCTTACAGAATAGTATTAGGCTAAAAAAAGCTCAATAAGTGGGTTATCGAGGCTTATAGAATAGACCCCTAAGTTTTTTTTAATCATTTGTACACTATGTATTTTGTATCAGCTTATTTCATGTACAGATGCAGCGGCCGTTATTCGAACATATCATGGAGCCATTTTCGTTGTTTGAATTTCATGGATCCCAATTTCTTTGGGTGCAATTCTTCATGTTTCCATGGCAGAAATGAATGACTTGTAATGTGTACAGTACAGTGCTGTGTCAATTTGCATGTGTTTAAAAACCAGAACACTAAAATGCAATTTTCTGCACTCGATAAAACACGAATCAGAACGCGGTAATGACGAGCCATAACATGAGTTTTCCGAAGTATACAACGCGTGATATGTTCGAATAACGGCCGCTGCATCTGTATGGTTCAAATGTGTACTTTTTGCTGTACAAAAATGAAATAAAATTTGAGGGTAATACAATAAATGAAATACTATCCCTGTATGACCAAAAATGATTTTCTAACTCCCTCCAATAGATGCAAAAAAAAAACATCAGAGCCCAAAAGAGTCCCAGGTATGTACAGTTTAAAACTAAGAACAAAGAAAATATAGTGCAAAACAGTTGGGTAGTGTGTGGTGAATAAAATCGACGTATTAAGCCCACTAACATGATGGAAGTTGGGTTCAAGAGTGTGGTAGATCCTTTGAGTGTCTCCTATAAGTAGTAGTGCAGGATCTCAGTTGTGAAATTCAAATTCACAATAGGGCCGTGGGTTTCAACTTTTTCCCTCTTGGGACACTCCTAACCACAATGCTCACTTGCCTAGACACCCCTACAATAGGGTCACAGAAAACACAGGACAGGAAGATTATCACAGAATAAAGAGACAGATAGTGTCACAGGAGACAGAGACAGACAGACAGAGAGTGGGGGTAGGGAGTCAAAGGGGGCAGTGGAGACAGAGAGGGCAGGTAGTCATAAGGGGCAGGAAAATCAGATGGGGCAGTGAGTCCAAGTTAGCAAAGAGTCAGAGTGGGCAGAGAGTCACAAGAGTCAGAGGGGGAAGAGATTCACAGGATCCCGGAGTGGGCAGAGAGTCACAGTAGGTAGATGGGGCAGGGAGTCACAGGAGTAAAAGGGGGAGGGGAGTCATATGGGATAGGGAGTCACAGTAGTCAGAGGGGGCAGGGAGTCAGGGGATGCTGGGAGTCAGAGGGGGCAGGAAGTCACAGGGTAAGAGGGGACAGGGAGTTAAAGGGGGCAGGCAGTAACAGGAGGCAGGGAGGCACAGGGTAAGAGGGGGCAAGGAATCAGAGGGGGCAGGGAAGTCAGAGGGGAAAGGGGAGTAAGTGGAGTCTTAAGGGGGCAGGCGAGTCAGAGGGGGTGCAGGTTCTCACAGAAGTCAGAAGGGGCCCACTGGATAAGGCTAACATTTGGCGACCACGATCTGGGACACAAAATTGTGAAAAAACTATAATAAAGCGCAACAAATAATGTGATATCATCAAGCTGCAGCCTAAACACCCGCTGTTTTCCCCAAAACCGCAAATTAAGATAACCTAAACAAAACAGTGTTCGTGGCGCAAAGTGATAAAACAGTTAATATGTGCAAATGATCCCAGTGTTGATTAGCACTGGAAAACACATACTACTGTAACTCCAAGTAAAGGATTCTCCAGGTCAGCAGACTCTTCGTAGACCCTCAGATGAAGAAAAGAACACAAATGCAGAGAGATTAGTGCATTATCATTTACTTAAGATGACAGACAACACAGAGGGGATTGGTTACACTCTCACACTTTCCCCGCTGGTAAGTAAACAAGAAGTGACTTTGGGCGCACTTCAACCCTTCTCCTTAGGTGACAGCTCCCAATGCGACCGCTCCACTTCTCAGTCAGGAACAAACCGCGATTGCCTCCGCCAGCGTCTCTCACCCGCAGTGGGGGCACTCCGCCGCGTCACGGTCGTCTCAGCAGTCTCCTTCCAATCAGGGCTTCTCAGAAGATTGTGTACGGTGGCCTCAAAGCATCAAAAAAGCCCAACCGGTTTCGTTCCACTGGACTTCATCTGGGGTCATGTTCAATACTAACATGAATGCACTTATATACCGAACTAGGCATTGGAAATAGAACTAACTAAGCTGGATCCTACATAGTGAGCTAGTAATTAGCAGAGATGGTAATGCTTGTTCTAATTGGCAATACCTGTGCTGAATTGCACCAGACATCTCTCTACTTGAATGCCTAATTAGTATGCACTAAAAACAAGTCATACAAATCTTTAATACAATATTTAAAATACAATTAAACTATCAGCTTACAAAAACTCACAATATGCTATAAAATAAAACAAGATTTTATCATGGATTGTATGCAATAACAGAGAAGTTTATACAATTGATATAAAATATTATTAAACAAATGCTGAACACCCTGTCTCAACACATAATAATCATTCCAAAATTGAAAAAGGATGTGCGGAGAATGCTGAAACACAAACAGCATGGATTAGTAAAAAACAACAAAGGTTAAAAACAGACAACTCATAATAAAGCTACTCAACACTCTTCACTGATGATTCAATGTCAGCAATGATACTAGACCGGGACAATTAAGCAAAAAAGACTACATCAAATAAAAATAAAATTTTTAAATATATATAAAATGAGGCTGTGTAGCTAATGAAATAAAAATAGCTACTAAATAGCTCATAGCTAAAAAAAGAGAGGTTAAAAATACGGAATGGACTTAAAAAAGGGGAATAGACTTAAAAAAGGGACTTAAAAAAGGGGAGAGGAACAAATAAAACATTGAACCATCACTTGAGGAATGCATTGATGTCAAATTCAACGTTCAGACCCAGAGGTCTCAAAGTTTTTAACTTGTAAATCCAGAGGCTTTCTTTCTGGGAAAGAGTTTGCACTCTATTCCCACCACGTCAATGTCTTGGAACAAATTCTATTCCAATAAACTTGAAACCCACTGGGTCTGAACCATGATGATTTTTAAAATGAATGATACATTGTGTGACTCCAAGCCCTTCTTCATATTCCTCACGTGTTCTAAAATCCTGGTTTTTCATTTTCTTGTAGTGCGGCCCACATACTGTAGACTGCACGGACATTCTAAAAGGTGCACCACAAAATCAGTGCTGCAGTTTATTAAATTGGAAATTGTAAAAATCTCACCCGTATGTTTAGAGGTGAAATCTTTACTTTTATTGATGCCAAATGTACATGCTGTGCAATCTGTGCATGTGAAACCAAGTTGTTTGTTGCCCTATAGCTGGTTTTCCATGCTTAGTTCTTACAGAGCAAGTTGGCAGCTCTTGTAAAAACTAGTTGAGGTTTGTCAGGCAGAATCTCTTTCAAAATATAGTCCTGTTGTAAAATCGGCCAATGTTTTTCAATAATCCTCCTTACCTCATATGATTTGTGGTTATATTGAGTTATAAAGGGGATGACATTTTGCATATCTTTAACTCTCTTTTTGAGCTGTAATAGATCTCTCCTATTAATATTAGGTGAAAAAGCGAGTGACGCCGCGGTCACGACTCCTCTAAACAGCCAAACGCATGTAGAAAAAATAAAAAACTTTATTGAACAAACAAGTGAACAGCAGCCATAGTCATCCTCTGACGCGTTTCGTCCGGGTCACGGACTTTTTCAAAGAGTAACTCCCTATGCCTGGGATGATCTCTATATAGGGTGTACTGCACTATGATTGGCCATAGTGGTGTGGAGGGTAAAAACCTCTCACCTGCTGAATAATGTGTATTAGCTAGTTTCATACACACCCATAGCGAGATCATTACATTTAAGGCACAACACCAAGTGAAAAATTACATAAATAATCCCAAAAAAGAAATTAAAAAAAAAATAATTTAAAAACACGAGTTAAAAACAAAGACTGCTGATTCATCCCGGTAGGTATTACATAAGAAAAAATACATGTTAGGAAAGCATATACAATATATACATATAAACTTATAAACTTCTAATATATGCATATGACCTTGGATATACTCCAACTCACTACATGGAATAGTAGGTGTCTCTTGATAAATAATCAGAT
This sequence comes from Ascaphus truei, assembly GCF_040206685.1. Lineage (NCBI taxonomy): Eukaryota > Metazoa > Chordata > Amphibia > Anura > Ascaphidae > Ascaphus > Ascaphus truei. The sequence continues at coordinate 101,029,816 of NC_134490.1, forward strand.
GACATAGTACTCTTTAAGCTGTAACAACATGTATGGACTTAGATATAGTCCAACTCACTACATTAAATGATAAATGATTTCTTGTTTGGGATATTGAATAACATGATAATCAATAGACCACAATAACAAAATATAAATATTGTCAGTATTGTCGCATAGATATCATTACCAATATAAAAGTATACAAAGGCATGCAACATAAAAAGTTCCCTTAAGCCACTCCACAGGGTAGGACAGAGAGATATAAATATGGATATACCCCGGAAGATATTCACAGGGATGTGTATAGAATAGATGACTATTTCAGGAAATGTTTTAATTCCCATTCCTGATTTATACCCGATGGAGAAAGGGTACCCAAGGAATAGATCCAAAACATTTCACGTTTATTCAATATATTCTCTCTGTCTCCCCCCCTGATGTGGCTAGGGATATGTTCCAAAGCTGCATATGAAAAATTTGTGATTCCCCCTCTTGAACACGAGGAAAAATGTCTAGGTACAGGATGTACCAAATCCTTCTTTTTTATTAATCTGACATGTTCTGCAATACGTACTTTCAAGGGTCTAATCGTACGCCCGATATACCGTTGGTCACATCCACAGAACAAAATGTAAATTACAAAGCTGGAATTACAGTTTATAAAGCTGTTTACATAGAAACTCTTTTTACCAACATTAATTGATTTCATCGGTTTAACATACCTACACATGGAGCAAACACCACAAGAGAAAAAACCTTTTGGTATTCCCTGTATATGTGCCTTTCCTGATTGTGATTTAAACAGACTAGGCGACAAATGTGTCGCTATGGTTGGAGATTTGCGAAAAACAAAACGGGGTCCATCTTGTACATATTCCTTAATATCTTTGTCCAATGACAGGGTCCGCCAGTGTTTTTTAAAAATATCGCATATAAGATGAGATTGGCGATTATAAGTAGATATAAATAAGGGACTTTTATTCCCGTCATTGGAAGAAGATTGTAGCGTGGATCCATGTCCAGAATGTTTAGTTTTCCTAATCAATGTGGGTCTTTCAGCGAGATTTGCTGATTCGAATGCTGATTTGATATCGCTATCCTTGTAACCTCTAGCTGAAAAACGTTCGGCTAAAATTTTTGATTGTACCAGAAAGCTATCATGGTTTGAGCACAGTCTCCTAAGCCTGAGGAACTGTGCTTTAGGGATGCTTTTGATGAGTGAACGAGGATGATTGCTCTGAGCTGACAACAGGGTATTATGAGAGTTAGGCTTACGGAAAATATCCGTTTGTATAATCATGTTATGGTCGATATACAGGAGGAGGTCTAGATAGTGGATGTGATTGATATTATGATCATATGTGAACTTAATATTTAAATCATTTTCATTGAGACTCTGGATAAATGACATGAGAGATGACTCATCACCTTCCCATATCATTATCAGGTCATCAATAAACCTCTTAAAGAACTTAATATTTGAACGATAGGAATTATTACAGTGATAAATGTGTTGTGCTTCCCAAAAACCCATAAATAAATTTGCATATGAAGGTGCAAAACTCGTGCCCATAGCAGTGCCTAATTTCTGTAAATAAAATAGTGAGTCAAACATAAAATAATTGTGAGTTAATAGAAAAGAAATAGCTTCCGATATAAAAGTGCAATGTGAGGTGGATAACGTGGATAAACTCAAAAAGTGATCAATGGCGCAAAGGCCGTGCTCGTGTTTAATGATGGAATATAATGAAACAACGTCTAGTGTGACCCACCTGTAATGTGATTTCCAGACCACGTCCTGTAGATCGACCATAAGATGCCTAGAATCTTTTATAAAAGATGGCAAACTAAGTACCATAGGTTGCAAAAAGCTGTCCACATACCGCGATAAACCATCTCCCAAAGATCCAATGCCCGCCACAATTGGACGACCAGGAGGGTCCTGTAGCGATTTATGGATCTTCGGGAGATGGTGAAATATCGGAATCACGGGATGTGGACAGCGTAAAAAGTCAATCTCCTTTTTATTTAGAACACATAAGATCTTGCCAAACTCAATTAATTCCTCAAGTTGTGTATTAAACACTATTGTGGGATCTTTTTTAAGCAGAAGATAATTGTCTGTGTCTCCCAGTTGTCTGATCGCTTCACCTCTATACTGTTCTGCAGATAGAACCACAAGGGCCCCTCCCTTGTCTGCTGATCTAAAGACGATATCTTGTCTTTTTTTAAGTGAATTTAGTTGTTGGGATTCAGTGTATGTCAGATTGTTGGAACATACTTTGGAATGTGAGAAACCTTGGGCCAATAATTTCAAATCTCTTTCTACAAGTTTTTCGAATGTGGTGATGAAAGGGCCCCTATTCTGACTGGGACAGAAAATTGATTTTCTCCTAAGATTGCACTCATGATTCCCAAAAAATGTTTGACTAAAGTTATTCAAGGGTTCCCCCTGTTGTTCCAACAATACGTTCATATCTGACAAGACACATGTTTCCTGAAAATTGAAAATCAGATCATCAACCTGACCTGAATATGACAACAATATATCATTATTCACACTCAAATCCATATCCTGAGATTGAACATCTGTTTCCAAAGGAGCAAAACGACTCCTGGAAGAAAAAAACTTTTTTAGGCTTAGCTTTCTAGTAAACCTTTGCAAGTCTATAACTGTTTCAAACAGCTGAAAGTCCTGTGATGGTGCAAATCCCAACCCTTTATTGAGCACAGATAACTGTTCAAATGAAAGGTCCACCCCTGAGAGGTTGATAACATTGTTATTACTTGGGACATCTAGGTATACTTCTTCCTTTTGGACCTCCCGCGTGTGTCTCCGTTTCCTCCTTGATCGTCTGGTTCCCTGCGGCTTCTTGATCCTACTGCTAAAAAAGAAGAAGAAGATGGATCCTGGGGTTTAGGGTTGCTCCTAGTAGATGTAATGGAGGATCTGCTATCACTCCTGGATCTCCCCTTATTGTCCCTTATATGATCTGATGACCCCTCAAATGAAACCGAATGTGACCTGACATCCTGGTCAGAAAAATCTGAGTCCATGCTTGATGCCTCTAGTGGTTTATTTTTGAGGATTGATTTGTTTGGCGTTTTTCTAGAACCACCTTTAGTGAAGGATCTGGAGTCCCTGGATTTGTTGTTACCCCCTTTATCCTGATATTGGGGTTTTTGCCAACAGTATACCTGACCTTTGGCGTAGTCCATACGGTCTCATTCAAACTTAGACTGCTTCTTGTCACTTATAGTGTCTTCAATGGACTCTATATTGGACAAGAGAGTTTTGTCATTTTTGACGAACTGCTCCATTTTGGCAAAGGGCTTCAAGTTGGTTCTCAAGGTGTTAATTTCTATCATCAGCAGTTCTTTTTCTTTAGTTTTTTGTTGAATTATCAGTTTCATAAGTGTGACTGAACAGATATTTAGTGCATTAGTCCAATCTACTTCAAACTGCTTATTTTGAAAGCCAAATGTCTGGGTTTTTTTAATACGTAAACCCCGTGGGATCCTGTTACTCAAAATATAGTTTTCTAATGATGTTATTTCCCACCAAAGTTTTATGTTTTGGACCAGCAACCGTTCAAGTTTGACAAAGTAGTGAGTTAGATCTGATGGCACCTCAGTGAGGTGCCATCAGATCTAACTCACTACTTTGTCAAACTTGAACGGTTGCTCAGTGAGGTGCCATCAGATCTAACTCACTACTTTGTCAAACTTGAACGGTTGCTGGTCCAAAACATAAAACTTTGGTGGGAAATAACATCATTAGAAAACTATATTTTGAGTAACAGGATCCCACGGGGTTTACGTATTAAAAAAACCCAGACATTTGGCTTTCAAAATAAGCAGTTTGAAGTAGATTGGACTAATGCACTAAATATCTGTTCAGTCACACTTATGAAACTGATAATTCAACAAAAAACTAAAGAAAAAGAACTGCTGATGATAGAAATTAACACCTTGAGAACCAACTTGAAGCCCTTTGCCAAAATGGAGCAGTTCGTCAAAAATGACAAAACTCTCTTGTCCAATATAGAGTCCATTGAAGACACTATAAGTGACAAGAAGCAGTCTAAGTTTGAATGAGACCGTATGGACTACGCCAAAGGTCAGGTATACTGTTGGCAAAAACCCCAATATCAGGATAAAGGGGGTAACAACAAATCCAGGGACTCCAGATCCTTCACTAAAGGTGGTTCTAGAAAAACGCCAAACAAATCAATCCTCAAAAATAAACCACTAGAGGCATCAAGCATGGACTCAGATTTTTCTGACCAGGATGTCAGGTCACATTCGGTTTCATTTGAGGGGTCATCAGATCATATAAGGGACAATAAGGGGAGATCCAGGAGTGATAGCAGATCCTCCATTACATCTACTAGGAGCAACCCTAAACCCCAGGATCCATCTTCTTCTTCTTTTTTAGCAGTAGGATCAAGAAGCCGCAGGGAACCAGACGATCAAGGAGGAAACGGAGACACACGCGGGAGGTCCAAAAGGAAGAAGTATACCTAGATGTCCCAAGTAATAACAATGTTATCAACCTCTCAGGGGTGGACCTTTCATTTGAACAGTTATCTGTGCTCAATAAAGGGTTGGGATTTGCACCATCACAGGACTTTCAGCTGTTTGAAACAGTTATAGACTTGCAAAGGTTTACTAGAAAGCTAAGCCTAAAAAAGTTTTTTTCTTCCAGGAGTCGTTTTGCTCCTTTGGAAACAGATGTTCAATCTCAGGATATGGATTTGAGTGTGAATAATGATATATTGTTGTCATATTCAGGTCAGGTTGATGATCTGATTTTCAATTTTCAGGAAACATGTGTCTTGTCAGATATGAACGTATTGTTGGAACAACAGGGGGAACCCTTGAATAACTTTAGTCAAACATTTTTTGGGAATCATGAGTGCAATCTTAGGAGAAAATCAATTTTCTGTCCCAGTCAGAATAGGGGCCCTTTCATCACCACATTCGAAAAACTTGTAGAAAGAGATTTGAAATTATTGGCCCAAGGTTTCTCACATTCCAAAGTATGTTCCAACAATCTGACATACACTGAATCCCAACAACTAAATTCACTTAAAAAAAGACAAGATATCGTCTTTAGATCAGCAGACAAGGGAGGGGCCCTTGTGGTTCTATCTGCAGAACAGTATAGAGGTGAAGCGATCAGACAACTGGGAGACACAGACAATTATCTTCTGCTTAAAAAAGATCCCACAATAGTGTTTAATACACAACTTGAGGAATTAATTGAGTTTGGCAAGATCTTATGTGTTCTAAATAAAAAGGAGATTGACTTTTTACGCTGTCCACATCCCGTGATTCCGATATTTCACCATCTCCCGAAGATCCATAAATCGCTACAGGACCCTCCTGGTCGTCCAATTGTGGCGGGCATTGGATCTTTGGGAGATGGTTTATCGCGGTATGTGGACAGCTTTTTGCAACCTATGGTACTTAGTTTGCCATCTTTTATAAAAGATTCTAGGCATCTTATGGTCGATCTACAGGACGTGGTCTGGAAATCACATTACAGGTGGGTCACACTAGACGTTGTTTCATTATATTCCATCATTAAACACGAGCACGGCCTTTGCGCCATTGATCACTTTTTGAGTTTATCCACGTTATCCACCTCACATTGCACTTTTATATCGGAAGCTATTTCTTTTCTATTAACTCACAATTATTTTATGTTTGACTCACTATTTTATTTACAGAAATTAGGCACTGCTATGGGCACGAGTTTTGCACCTTCATATGCAAATTTATTTATGGGTTTTTGGGAAGCACAACACATTTATCACTGTAATAATTCCTATCGTTCAAATATTAAGTTCTTTAAGAGGTTTATTGATGACCTGATAATGATATGGGAAGGTGATGAGTCATCTCTCATGTCATTTATCCAGAGTCTCAATGAAAATGATTTAAATATTAAGTTCACATATGATCATAATATCAATCACATCCACTATCTAGACCTCCTCCTGTATATCGACCATAACATGATTATACAAACGGATATTTTCCGTAAGCCTAACTCTCATAATACCCTGTTGTCAGCTCAGAGCAATCATCCTCGTTCACTCATCAAAAGCATCCCTAAAGCACAGTTCCTCAGGCTTAGGAGACTGTGCTCAAACCATGATAGCTTTCTGGTACAATCAAAAATTTTAGCCGAACGTTTTTCAGCTAGAGGTTACAAGGATAGCGATATCAAATCAGCATTCGAATCAGCAAATCTCGCTGAAAGACCCACATTGATTAGGAAAACTAAACATTCTGGACATGGATCCACGCTACAATCTTCTTCCAATGACGGGAATAAAAGTCCCTTATTTATATCTACTTATAATCGCCAATCTCATCTTATATGCGATATTTTTAAAAAACACTGGCGGACCCTGTCATTGGACAAAGATATTAAGGAATATGTACAAGATGGACCCCGTTTTGTTTTTCGCAAATCTCCAACCATAGCGACACATTTGTCGCCTAGTCTGTTTAAATCACAATCAGGAAAGGCACATATACAGGGAATACCAAAAGGTTTTTTCTCTTGTGGTGTTTGCTCCATGTGTAGGTATGTTAAACCGATGAAATCAATTAATGTTGGTAAAAAGAGTTTCTATGTAAACAGCTTTATAAACTGTAATTCCAGCTTTGTAATTTACATTTTGTTCTGTGGATGTGACCAACGGTATATCGGGCGTACGATTAGACCCTTGAAAGTACGTATTGCAGAACATGTCAGATTAATAAAAAAGAAGGATTTGGTACATCCTGTACCTAGACATTTTTCCTCGTGTTCAAGAGGGGGAATCACAAATTTTTCATATGCAGCTTTGGAACATATCCCTAGCCACATCAGGGGGGGAGACAGAGAGAATATATTGAATAAACGTGAAATGTTTTGGATCTATTCCTTGGGTACCCTTTCTCCATCGGGTATAAATCAGGAATGGGAATTAAAACATTTCCTGAAATAGTCATCTATTCTATACACATCCCTGTGAATATCTTCCGGGGTATATCCATATTTATATCTCTCTGTCCTACCCTGTGGAGTGGCTTAAGGGAACTTTTTATGTTGCATGCCTTTGTATACTTTTATATTGGTAATGATATCTATGCGACAATACTGACAATATTTATATTTTGTTATTGTGGTCTATTGATTATCATGTTATTCAATATCCCAAACAAGAAATCATTTATCATTTAATGTAGTGAGTTGGACTATATCTAAGTCCATACATGTTGTTACAGCTTAAAGAGTACTATGTCATCTGATTATTTATCAAGAGACACCTACTATTCCATGTAGTGAGTTGGAGTATATCCAAGGTCATATGCATATATTAGAAGTTTATAAGTTTATATGTATATATTGTATATGCTTTCCTAACATGTATTTTTTCTTATGTAATACCTACCGGGATGAATCAGCAGTCTTTGTTTTTAACTCGTGTTTTTAAATTATTTTTTTTTAATTTCTTTTTTGGGATTATTTATGTAATTTTTCACTTGGTGTTGTGCCTTAAATGTAATGATCTCGCTATGGGTGTGTATGAAACTAGCTAATACACATTATTCAGCAGGTGAGAGGTTTTTACCCTCCACACCACTATGGCCAATCATAGTGCAGTACACCCTATATAGAGATCATCCCAGGCATAGGGAGTTACTCTTTGAAAAAGTCCGTGACCCGGACGAAATGCGTCAGAGGATGACTATGGCTGCTGTTCACTTGTTTGTTCAATAAAGTTTTTTATTTTTTCTACATGCGTTTGGCTGTTTAGAGGAGTCGTGACCGCGGCGTCACTCGCTTTTTCACCTATCTCTTCTACTTCCTGCTGGAGCACACGAGGACACCACCGTACAGCAGACCGCTGAGCAACCCCTCAACCAGCACTCTGGCAGTTCACACAAGGAGTCGTGAGTACTGACCGCTGGGTTTAGTCCGGGACACAGGGCGTGGGTGAGGCATATTGCTACTGGTTGGGGTTTATTTTCGGGCATTTCCCTGGACGTGCCCGCAGGCATCTCCCCCGGTCAAAAGCCCCCCGCCCTGCTTTAGTCTGCACGGCTAAATCTGGGTTGCTTATTGTCTTTACAATTTAAAGGATGTCCACCTCTTGCTACCAGGGACTTGCATAAATTGAACCTCCACGGTTTTGGTAGCCACAGTATCCCGAGGGGTTCGCTCCCCTATTTCTTGTCCTATTAATATTAGTTACCCCTTCTATCACCTTATGCAATGTTTTAGAATCATCATTTTTCTCCAAGAATCTCTCTTTAAGGATGTTGACCTGTTCCAAATAAGTCTGATCAGAGATACAATTCCTTCTGATCCTACTTATTTGTCCTTTAGGGATAGTATCTCCAATCTGAACGTATCCCACGGGGTCTTAGACTTTAAAGCAGCCCACTTTTGATTTAGAGGATGGAACTTTTTTAGGAGCATGGAATAAGATACTAGATGATTGCTCATTTTAGTTAATGAGACTCATCATAACTCACCATAAAGGGACATTGAATATCTATGGGGACCATATCCATAATTTTGCTGATGATCATAAGATCTATCTCTAACAAAATTATCATTATCCCTCCGTTCGTATGGAATATAATCATTGTCTCTTATGTTGAGATTTAAGCCATATCTGTAATCTCATACATCTTGATGTGTCTTATTAATATACCTAGATTTGTTAATAAGTGTACAGCCGCGGCCCCTTTTATTTTAACACTTCACCGATATTTTCCAGTGACTTTTTCCGAATGCCACGCGCTTTGCCGCGTTTGTGCGGCGTTCGTGCCGTATTCATGTCGCAATCATGCCGGCATCACCCGCGCTTGATCTGTTTAATGAGAATGTTTCGGATTTAATTGGTTGCAATTCTTCGCATATCCGCCAGGTGTCAGATATTCATGAATTGTAATGCGCATGCGCTTCAGTAATGTGTCAACTTGCAGGTGTTTAAAAAATACCACAGTAGTCATTTGTGAATTGACTTTGGTACTGAAGAAGTTGTACAACATTGTATCTATTTAGGCGTTTCATATTAAAAACTAAATGCAAAGTGCTGGTGTTCTATTCCATTGTCCAGAGAGGTCCAGAGATGAGTACACCACTGCAGTCCATGTTCCTAAAGCCCAACATAACGTACACTTATTTAATATGGTCAGCAATTAGTTCTGCAGATGATAAGATGGCCACAGTTGGTCAAATTTATCAATATTTTATCGAAAATTATGACTTTTACAAATATTCACCAGATGCTTTGGGTGGAAGCGTGCGATAAGGAAAAAGTTACTGTATCGATCCACGTTTTTTTCATATTGCTCCTGCACCCGGAGTTACAGGAGGAGGGTATTGGTGTGTTGCCAGTATCTTTGATCATGGAGAGTTCAAAGGGTGAAAGATCATGGTAAAACCAACTAAGAATCGTCAGTCCCAGGCAAGCAATGCGCCAGCGCCAGCTCCGGCTTCTAATAACCGTCCGACCGTCTGTGAAAACCTGCTGACCGGCAACCCTTGCTATCAGCCCCCGCCTGGATACCTGCAGCCTGAGCAGGATTTCACGTACAGATACCAGCAAGCTTGCATGTATCAAAGCGATTTCCAGCTTCATCAGCTGTCAACTACAGGTGTAGCAGGCCCGCTGTCACCTGTCAACTACGTGTATAATCAAGACTACGGGACTGGCAGTGACTCGGCGCCAACCGAATGGCAAAGTATATGGTGGGTACAGCTGCCGTATGTAATTATTTTTTTACCATATCAATATCAATGCACAGTAAAGCGATTCTTCTGTTATCAATTGCTTTGCTTATGGTTATTTAGTTATTGTAGTCACAATTTGCCAAAATGTAGTCCAGCAATATCATTGGCTGCGCAGCTTCTACAGTTAGGCGCATGCGCATTGGAACCTTGTTGAAACGCATATGCGTCTCATCATATCTAGGCGCATGCGTGTACTGTATGTGAACAAGAGACGCCCCCCGAGAAAATAATTGTTGGGACTGACCGAGGGGACTGCGGGGACTGACTATGGGAACTTCTTTAGGGGACTGACTAGTCTGAACTAACCATTACAGTAATACTTTTATTTTTCTTCCTCAGAAAAGAAACTTTGTCATCGGGCTGATAACAAAAAATGGAGGGATTTCGATGGATTATATCGCTTTTTGTAACGATGCTTGCATACTGCTGAATCTGAATCAGTGCCATTTTTATTGATTAGGATAGAGTAACTGAGCTTTTTTTTACATACTTTTTTACATACTTTTTTACATACTGTACTGTATAATTAACCCCAAAAATAAAAAGTATGCATTTATTCTGTACATGTATTAAAGTGCAGTATATGTGTTCTACTGTAATAATAATACAAATACCGATAATGCGTTTTAATACTGTTTTGATGTACTGTAATGCGCAGTAAGTAAAAAAACATTAATGGTGTACTGTAATTAAAAACATACAGGTATATTTTAAAAAAAGCAGCAATTTATTTTAGTGGTGGGTGCAGTAAGTACAAATACTTTAATGGAGTCCAATACAGTAAAAACATTGACAGTATGAATACAATCTACAACAATCAACATTATTTTTATTGGTGGAGTACTGCAAGTAAAAAAACATTAATGGTGTACTGTAATTAAAAACATACAGGTATATTTAAAAAAACATATTAGAATACAATTTAAAACAATGAACAAGTCAGAAATGAATCAACATTTTAATAGATGAACAATCACGAAGCGAATTCGATCCCCAGCAGATTGTCCTTCCAGGGCCGATGCCTTGTATGCCGCAAAATGCCATTAATGGAGTCTCGCACGATTTTCATTAAAGGATCGGTAATTGAGAAATAGCGCCGCAATTCTTCCACAATAGTCTTTCTTAAATTTTCAGGAAGAGCCTTTTTCTCGCGATTCCCTTCGTAGTTTACATTGTGGGCCCACCCTAAGTACAACGGGTATGGCACGTGGTGCCTGAAAATTAACAAGGCATGCCTCTGGGGTATACGAGCACTTGCAAACCTATACTTCTCCCTGAGTGGCTGGGGCAGCTCGAGCAGGATGATGTCGGGCACCGTCTCAATGTATGTGGGTTGGATTCTGGGAGCGGGTGTTCTTCTGGGAGCGGGTGTGCTTGTGGCGGCGGGCGAGGGTAGGTTGTCTGGGAGGATGCTTTCCCCCTGTCTTGGTCTCCTTGTCAGTATTGCCTCCTGGCATGGTCTTGGCGGGGTTGTCATGACATCCTCGTCAACAGCATATATGAACACATATTCTTCTGATGGAGGGCGTGCGCTTGGCGATGGAAGGTTGAAGGTCCCATTCATCCCATTCATCCCATCCATGCCACCCTCCTGCTCCGGCGTCCGAGATACATGTACAGTGGCATGAACTCCGAGCAAATTATGTATCCCCGCTATGTCAGTCTCTATCTTCTCCATCCGTTGATCCATCTGCGCCATCCGTTGATCCACCTTCTCCATCCGTTGATCCATATTTAGCATGGTCTCTAAAAGACGATCTATCTTTACCAGCATAGATTTCCCAGGGATATCGACACTTAACCCATTCAGCATGGGGTCTGACGAGCTGGATCTTGTGCATGGGGTGCTGTGGACATCTGGGTGGATGGGTGCATAAGAGGATGAGATGGGGGTTCCCTGGAGATAAGCGGCAGCATCATTGAGGAGTGATGGAGGAGGTCTCCTGTGGATTTCTGGGAGAGAAGAGACAGAGTCGTCGAGGAGTGATAGAGAATGTGTTCTCTGGGTTTCCGGGAGAGAAGCAGCAACGGCGGCGAGGAGTGATGGAGAAGCTGTCCTCTGGGTTTCGGGAGAGAAGCAGCAACGGCGGCGAGGGCAGATGCAGAAGGTGACCATTTGTTTTGCTTTGAGTGTACATCACCGAATTTCTTCTTGACATAATAAGGCTTCTTTAAAGCCTTACCTGTAGCCTTTGGAGTCATCAGAAGGTTTTCTTTATTAGCCTTAGCCTTTCGCTTTTGCATTGGCTTGGAAACGGCTGCTGCCTTTCGCTTTTTCTGCATGACAGGCATGGCAGAGGTGAGCGGGTTCCTGCGTCCGTAGAATCGGGGTTGATCCATGGAAGCAGATGGCACTATGCAGTATCTGGACAAGGGCAAGTTCAGATACAGACCATCGAGTGGGAGGCTATGCAATGTGTGTCACCTTTTATGCATGGTGACGAGGTGCAGGTGTTAAAAGTGGGCGTATTCTAATGTGACTCATTAAAGTATAAATACACCATCCATTTTGTGGATTCACAGCACATTGAATACACATTGACTAAATATCGGATATACATTCTTGTGCTTGTATTGCTTTCGACACGCAGCGATGCCTATTAAAAAGATTTCTAAGGATCTCAGCATGAGAATAAAGGAGATGTACACGAGAGGACAACGAATTGCGGATATTCAACGCTGGCTAAGTACATCTGGCCTTGTTGTGCCAGCAGCAACCGTGAGCTATCATGCCCACGGTAAGACAAAAAAGTAAAGAGGACACCAAACGGTAACTACCGCGTAAGTACTGTACTGTACTGTATCTATCTATTTTTATTGTTATCGCTGTATATTTATATAACTCTATTCTATACAGTATCTATCTATTTTTATTGTTATCGCTGTATATTTATATACCTCTATTCTATACAGTATCTATCTATTTTTATTGTTATCGTTGTATATTTATATAACTCTATTCTATACAGTATCTATCTATTTTTATTGTTATCGCTGTATATTTATATAACTCTATTCTATACAGTCTGTGTAGGGAGATGGTGGAGCACTGCAAAGAATTAGGGCTGGAGGCAGATCCGTGAAAAGTAAAAATGCTTTATTCCAGATGCATGGTAGCAACAGCTACATTAAAAAGGGTCCTCTAACGCGTTTCGCGCTATGACAGCGCTTTATCAAAGATAAAGCGCTGTCATAGCGCGAAACGCGTTAGAGGACCCTTTTTAATGTAGCTGTTGCTACCATGCATCTGGAATAAAGCATTTTTACTTTTCACGGATCTGCCTCCAGCCCTAATTCTTTGCAGTGCTCCACCATCTCCCTACACAGACTTCATCTACAAAACGGAACGGATGCACGCAGTTATGGAGCAGAAGGGGTTAATAAGTGAGTGTCTTACTATTTTTTATAGCTACTGTGACTATAGGGTATATGCAGGGCTCCAGCCTATGATACAGGATATGATTATCCACATAGTGATTGCACTGGGAGTTTCTTTATATAAGGGCTTCCTTGTGGTTTCACTTTTAAAGTGGTTAGGTTTACTCTGTCCATGTTAGGCTTCATATGGTGAGACATATACCCTGTCACACATTCATACACTTATACAATTAATATACCCCGGACTCCTAGGCATTATGGCCAACATTGCATAATCTTGGATTTAGAAGCACCATCAGGAGATTCACTTCTCATTTTTTGCTATTCTATACAGTATCTATATATTTTTATTGTTATCGCTGTATATTTATATAACTCAATTCTATACAGTATCTATCTATTTTTATTATTATCGCTGTATATTTATACTGTATAACTCTATTCTATATAGTATCTATCTATTTTTATTGTTATTGCTGTATATTTATATAACTCTATTCTATACAGTATCTATCCATTATTATTGTTATTGCTGTATATTTATATAACTCTATTCTATACAGTATCTATCTATTATTATTGTTATCGCTGTATATTTATACAGTATAACTATTTACTTAAAGTAATATCTATATTTGGCCATACTGTAGGCCTGAGCATAAATGTACCTGTACTTGTGGCCTACTGTAACATATTGTTGTTTTTCCTTTAAACCATAAGGAGACAACTGTTCTGATTGACCGAATAAGTGAAGAGAATGATGAGAAGAGTGCCTTAAGGGTCAAAGACACTCTGCAGAAAAATCACAATCTAACCGTATCAGAGACCAGCATTAAAAAGATGAGACGAAGAATTGGATGGAAATATGGACATGTGAGGTTAGTATTGGACAGAACAGGAGGTGAAAAGTGTGGTTTAATAAACTGTACTGTACCTATAAAATTATTCCTTGTCATTACAGAGCGTACCCTATGATAAGGGACGTCAACAAGATAAAGAGAGAGTGGTCCAGGTACAGACATGGATCGACAGTGGTGAAACTTTTCATGATTGCATCTTTACTGATGAGTCTACTGTATCTCTGGAGAGATTTGCCTCCTTTGCATTCCACAAAAAAGGATGCATATCTATGAAGCCGCGTCCAAAATACCCAGTGAAGATGCATGTGTGGGGTGCCATCTCTAGGCGTGGACCAGGATGCATCGTCATCTTTGATGGTACAGTATAATAATGCACAAAGTCACATTCTGTAGCCTTAAGCACTGTACTGTACTACTGTAGTGTGCATTATTTTGAGCACTTTTCTTTTCTTGTTACAGGAATCATGAATAAAGCTTTTTTCCAAGAGCAAATAGTGCCTGAGATTGTGGAATAAATCACACGTGAATTCCCAGATGGTCACCGTTTCTACCAGGACAACGATCCGAAGCACATCGCGTCAACTGCGCATATTCTTGCCTGCGGCATCAACTGGGTGAAGACGCCAGCGGAGTAAGTACGGTAACCGTGTCTCGTTTTTTCACACTGATTACTGTGTATCTCTTAAACTAATTCTCCTTTTTTCCCCCTCCAATGACAGATCACCAAACTTCAATCCTATCGAAATGGTCTGGCATCAGCTGAAGGACCATATCCGAAAAGTGGTGAAACCCTCAGAAAAGGATGAGTTGGCGAATGGCATAATGAGTTTTTGGAACGATGTGCTCACCGTGGAACGTTGCAATAAATATATCGACCATATTGCGACTGTGTTGCCCATTGTCATAGAGCGTAATGGTAGGAAGGTAATATAGTACTGTACTGTAGTATGGTAAGTACAGGCACACCAAGTACCACATGATACAGATAAGTATGGCACAGATTGTTTTACAGTATACAGCATGCAATTTACTGTATAATTTTACATTTTTAGAGAGAGCAGCACTACCAGTCTTGTTGCAAAGTATTTTACAGTACAGTAGTTCCAGTATACAGTAGTTTGACAGTAGTAACTGCATAGTCCGATATGGAGTACAGTAGTTATTCTGTACTGTACACAATGCAATTATATGCACTTACTGTAACTGAGTTTCCCAGAATTGCTTCAAGTTATGACCGATGCTACCAAAATTGTGCACACATAGACACTACAAATGATCCAAAAGATATCCAATGGATGAATAACGTAATAAAAACTCCCGTTCAGAGTCCACCTTTAGAACATAATTAGTAAATGTGAGCCCTGTATGTGCTCAGTGTGTTAGTGACTCAGCCACCGGACGGGGTAATCATGTGGTAAGGAGGATAGATGCAAACGGCGGCGCCGTGTCTCCAGCCAGGAGACTATGACCGGCAACACACACCGCGATCCTCCGCCACTGCCCTCACAGACCCAGTGTCACTTACGGAAAGCAGTCCCACTGCGGGGAAAGAAAGGGTATTTACTCACAGTCTTGACACGTCGCATCCGACTCAAATGCTGAGAGAAGTTACTCTGATCCGGGAATGTGATGTCGCGTGCTCCAGCCCGTGCAGGTAAGGTAGTCAGAGGGGGTAATCAGGCGGTGCACAGCTGCCGTCAGAATATGAATCAGGAAGTCCACACGCTTAATATCTAAAAGGCTATATTTAATGAGTGCATAACACGAAAAAGCAAACTGCTACAAAAAACGTCTTGACGCGTTTCGTCCCGCTGGGGACTTTGTAACTGCACTAGTTTTGAATTTTTAGAGAGAGCAGCACTACCAATCTTGTTACAAAGTATTTTACAGTATAGTAGTTCCAGTATACAGCAGTTTGACAGTAGTAACTGCATACAGTAGTCCAATATGGAGTAGTTTTATTGTACACAATGTAATTATATGCACTTAACTGCACTAATTTTTTCTTTCCTTTTCAGAGAAAGCTGGCTGCACTACAAAAGGATGGGTGGGGGGAGGGAGGGTATCATGTGTAAATTGTGTGAACTGTGTGTATAGTGTATCTACAGTCATGATTCACACAAACCCCCCCTCTCAATGATTCACACAAACCCCCCCTCTCAATGAACTACAAAATGCAATGTGGCCATGACGAACAAGATAAAGACTAAAAATTTGCATTACTGTTTTTATTATTATAAATGGGCATTATTCATGATTATTTGTATTTTTCATTCTTCCGTGATTATGCACCGGCCCTCAAATTTCAACTGACAGAAGAACTACAGTACACTACTGTACATGTACAAAGAAGATAAACACTGAAAATGATTATTTGTATTTTTTATTCCTGATAAAATAAAATAAATATTTCATTACATTCACATTTTTTTTCTTTCAACTTTAAATTCACTGTGAATGTGTGAGGAAAGGGATTCTTCAAGAAGGATTACATTTTTATTCATTGGTTACATAATCAGATTAACATATTAAATTCGAAAAGGGTTTAACACAAGTGCGCATGCGTTACCGTAAACAAAGGCTCAAAGGGTTGGGGTGGGGTCATCATAATGGATTAGCATAAGAGATTAGCCAAGCATTTGAAAATGAATGTGAAGTTATACACGCATGCGCATTAATCATCAACTAGGTCACTTACCAAAGAGGATTACACGCAGGCGCAGAGATGTGACGCTCGACTTGGGACGATTATAAGCACAAAGCCAAGCTTTTGAAAATGAATGGTTTTCGAGAGGTGTCGATAAGAAGTTGAAATCCTTGAGCCTTGTGTGTGTCTGCGGGGGGAGGGGGGTAAAGCTGCATGAAGGATTAGCAGTACTGTACTGTAGTTCAAAGACATATTTTCAACAGGTCATAATAAGGTTTTGATCCCCAGACCCCCAAATCAATAAAAATCACATAAAGCATGTGAATGACCAGTGTCACATTAAAAAGCTACAGTACCGATAGAATATCAGAATAACAAGAATTTTTCTGCAGGCACACATGTCTGGAAACGAAACATAAAAAAAAAGCTGGCTACACTGGACGCGAGCATACTCTTTGACAAAGGGCGTCCTGCCCGAAATGGGCAGAGTACTTGACCGGTGTTCCCTGCATACCATGGATTAAAGGTTACTTTTTAAATTTACTGTGTGTGTTTAGCCCCCTAATTTTCATCGTTGTGCTCCACTTCTATCCTTTGGATTGCGTCTTCTGCTAACATGGGCGTGATGCACACACGCAGGACGGGCAGCTGAATATGTGAGTTATTCCCCTTTTTTATCATTTGGATAAGATGACCTTATGTTAGTGCTAATCTAGAGGGACTGCTTCAGTGATACTTATATTGACAGGATTATTCATTCAGTTATTGCCTGTTAGTATCACTGTCTTGTCAGTTCATCATACCTCTGCAGGATTATTCATGCACTTGGTCTCAGGGTCTCACTGGATAATTATTAGGGCCTGTCCTACACCTTTCTGTACATCATTCAGGAATGCTATATATGTTCTGGACTTACTGAGCACCGATATTCAGAACTTGTTTCTGGATACTTACCTCATAAAAAAAAAGAAATATTTTTTTTTCCAGACTTGAACTTCCACATGATTGTGAAGTTATACACGCATGCGCATTAATCATCAACTAGGTCCCTTCCCAAAGAGGATTACACGCAGGCGCTGAAATGTGACACCAGGCTCTGTATGTTATACACGCAGGAATGTAATGACAGGTTCGGGATGATTGAAGCCAGAAAGCCATCTGGCTGGCAGAGGTGTACTGAACTGTAGATAAGAATTTAAAATAGTACTTTAGCCCTGTGTGTGCGGGGGCAAGAGGGAGAGCGCTGTATGCGCCAAAATGTGATACTGTAACATGCCTATGCGTTTCAACAATGTTCAAATGAGACATACAGTACTGTACAGTACTGTACGATACACACATAATATAAAAAGAGTATGAAAACAAGTAAAAGTAAAAGTACTGATTACAAAATACTGTAATACAGTACATACAGTACTGTATAGAAATTTGATAATTTCATATTCGAAGAAAACGCAACGCTATATTATTGTAATACTGTATACTGTAAATACTCCATTTTACAAATACTGCGCACGCACACAGACATAATGCATTAGACATGCATTAGACTTATTAGACTTTTAAGACAACAGCTCGCGAACGCCCACCTGTGTTTTTAGACGGTATTGCAGTGTAGCGGACAGTGCTAAAAAACCGAGCGCTAACATACCGGAAAGCGCTACGGAAAAACAGAAAATATACCGCATCTGGCCGCGGTTAGCAGAGCGCAGCGGATCCGGACGAATTAGGATAAAGGCGGCCGCAGCTGTATGTGCCACCCTGTCCTTCTGTTGTATTACAGTTTCAGCACACTGTGGGACATCCTGTATTTCAATACTTTTGAAAGTCTGAGCTTCAGGATCACTTTTAACATTACATTTTGACCAAGATCTTACTTGATCTTTAATGTAATCCTCTTTATCCCTTCTAGTTTTTTTGCATTTAATCGTCTTAATACTATCTTTTAGACTTGAATTTTTAGACTGTATTTCTTTGTCCCATATTATATATTGCTCAGAGTCCACGAACGGCTCTAAAGTCTCTTTTAACTCATTGACATTACTGTCAATCCTATTCAATGTCCCTTTATGGTGAGTTATGATGAGTCTCATTAACTCAAATGAGCAATCATCTAGTATCTTATTCCATGCTCCTAAAAATGTTCCATCCTCTAAATCAAAAGTGGGCTGCTTTAAAAGTCTAAGACCCCGTGGGATACGTTCAGATTGGAAATACTATCCCTAAAGGACAAATAAGTAGGATCAGAAGGAATTGTACCTCTGATCAGACTTATTTGGAATAGGCCAACATCCTTAAAGAGAGATTCTTGGAGAAAAAATATGATTCTAAAACATTGGATAAGGTGATAGAAGGGGTAACTAATATGAATAGGAGAGATCTATTACAGCCCAAAAAGAGAGTTAAAGATATGCAAAATGTCATCCCCTTTATAACTCAATATAACCACAAATCATATGAGGTAAGGAGGATTATTGAAAAACATTGGCCGATTTTACAACAGGACTATATTTTGAAAGAGATTCTGCCTAACAAAACTCAACTAGTTTTTACAAGAGCTGCCAACTTGAAAGATAAGTTGGCCCATAGCTCTGTAAGAACTAAGCATGGAAAACCAGCTATAAGGCAACAAACAACTTGGTTGGAGGAAAATCCTTTGGGATTTTTCACATGCACAGATTGCACAGCATGTACATTTGGCATCAATAAAAGTAAAGATTTCACCTCTAAATATACGGGTGAGATTTTTACAATTTTCAGCTTAATAAACTGCAACACTGATTTTGTGGTGCACCTTTTAGAATGTCCGTGCAGTCTACAGTATGTGGGCCGCACTACAAGAAAATGAAAAACCAGGATTTTAGAACACGTGAGGAATATAAAGAAGGGCTTGGAGTCACACAATGTATCATTACATTTTAAAAATCATCATGGTTCAGACCCAGTGGGTGTCAAGTTTATTGGAATAGAATTTGTTCCAAGACATTGGCGTGGTGGGAATAGAGTGCAAACTATTTCCCAGAAAGAAAGCCTCTGGATTTACAAGTTAAAAACTTTGAGACCTCTGGGTCTGAACGTTGAATTTGACATCAATGCATTCCTCAAGTGATGGTTCAATGTTTTATTTGTTCCTCTCCCCTTTTTTAAATCCATTTTTAAGTCCATTCCCTATTTTTAACCCCTCTTTTTTAGCTATGAGCTATTTAGTAGCTATTTTTATTTTATTAGCTACACAGACTCATTTTATTTATATTTATAATTTTATTTTTATTTGATGTAGTCTTTTTTGCTTAATTGTCCCGGTCTAGTATCATTGCTGACATTGAATCATCAGTGAAGAGTATTGAGTAGCTTTATTATGAGTTGTCTGTTTTTAACCCTTGTTGTTTTTTACTCCGCACATCCTTTTTCAATTTTGGAATGATTATTATGTGTAGATTGAGACAGGGTGTTTAGCATTTGTTTAATAATATTTTATATCAATTGTATAAACTTCTCTGTTATTGCATACAATATCCATGATAAAATCTTGTTTTATTTTATAGCATATTGTGAGTTTTTGTAAGCTGATAGTTTAATTGTATTTTAAATATTGTATTAAAGATTTGTATGACTTGTTTTTAGTGCATACTAATTAGGCATTCAAGTAGGGAGATGTCTGGTGCAATTTAGCACAGGTATTGCCAATTAGAACAAGCATTACCATCTCTGCTAATTACTAGCTCACTATGTAGGATCCAACTGAGTTAGTTCTATTTCCAATGCCTAGTTCGGTATATAAGTGCATTCAAGTTAGTATTGAACATGACCCCAGATGAAGTCCAGTGGGACGAAACCGGTTGGGCTTTTTTGATGCTTTGAGGCCACCGTACCCAATCTCCTGAGAAGCCCTGATTGGAAGAAGACTCCTGAGGCGACGTGACACGGCAGAGTGCCCCCACTGCGGGTGAGAGACGCTGGTGGAGGCAATCGCGGTTTGTTCCTGACTGAGAAGTGGAGCGGTCGTATTGGGAGCTGTCACCTAAGGAGAAGGGTTGAAGTGCGCCCAAAGTCACTTCTTGTTTACTTACCAGCGGGGAAAGTGTGAATGTGTTACCATTCCCCTCTGTGTTGTCTGTCATCTTAAGTAAATGATAATGCACTAAACTCTCTGCATTTGTGTTCTTTTCTTCATATGAGGGTCTACAAAGAGTCTGCTGACCTGGAGAATCCTCTACTTGAAGTTACAATATTATGTTTTTTCCAGTGCTAATCAACACTGGGATCATTTGCACATATTAACTGTTTTATCACTTTGCGCCACGAACATTGTTTTGTTTGGGACACAAAATTTATGGTATTCTTTTAAATAAGCACCTAGATTTATGAATATAAAATAGATAAGGTTATTAGATACGTTCAGGTTGAGTCAGCCACTTACCAGTAACAAAATCACGGTGATACATATACTAAAAATAAACTTATTTCTATAGTGGGTATTATGAACAACTCCCCAGCAGGGGACAAACCGGTGCACAGCGAAGGGATGAATGAATAATCGGAGGGATTTATTTAGATAAAAAACATGGACAAAAAGCACTGATACAGTCACTCTAACATGTTTCACACGCAGGGTGCTTTATCAAAGAGTTGGGGAGTTGTTCATATACTGCATGCAGATACCAGGGAGCACGCCAAGCAGAGGATCCACTATGCTGTGTTTATTTGGCAACTACAAGCCACCATACCTTTACTTCATCCATTGAGAGAGATGACATCATGCAGCTTGGGCAGAGAGGTCTGAGGGTTCTGACGCTGAATACTTCTGGTTGTGACGCGGAGTTGTGAGATCCGCTACAGAGCTGAGTTTAGCAACGCGGGAGGCGTGGACACCACACTCGACATCAACAGTACCGTGAGAGATGTGCCAGTCGAGGATTACTCCCTGATGTAAGGAGTGCAACAATTATTTGTTATACCAGACGCTCCCCCCCTCTCCAGCAGCCCATTTGCCAAGTCGTGAGTACTATTACCCATTGATGGGTGTTCTGTTACTATACAGCGGAATTTCTGCCTTATTTTCTTATCTGTGAGTGACTCTTGAGCACCGGTTTCCTAGAGCACAATATGCCCTGATATCTTTATAGTGGATATTAGAAGAACTCTTCAGGTTAGCGAACAGAAGAGAGAGGATACACCACTAATATATATTTTAAAGAAAACCCCCAAAATTTTAATTATAGAAAGGTATATTGGATTAACCAATAAGAGCTGGCAACTTGTAGTGAGGATATACATTTAAGGGGAAAGTCATTTTTTATTACAAAATTACAAAAATGACTACAGTCTCTAGTTTAGACAGTTTTGTAGCAGCTTATATCACAAATCAAAAAAGTTTAGACTTTGAATGTGATACAACAGAGGGATGTAAATGGAACTTTTTCAGGATGGGCTAAAGTCATGAGTGGAGTACCTCAGGGATCGGTACTGGGACCCCTGCTTTTTAACTTGTTTATTAATGACCTTGAGGTTGGCATCGAGAGCAAAGTCTCCATCTTTGCTGATGATACTAAATTGTGTAAGGTAATAGAATCAGAGCAGGATGTAATTTCTCTTCAGAAGGACTTGGAGAGACTGGAAACGTGGGCAGGTAAATGGCAGATGAGGTTTAATACAGATAAATGTAAGGTTATGCATTTGGGATGCAAGAATAGAAAGGCGAATTACAAATTAAATGGGGATAAATTGGGGGAATCCTTGATGGAGAAGGATTTAGGAGTGATTGTAGTCAGCAGGTTTAGCAATAGTGCCCAATGTCATGCAGTAGCTGCAAAGGCAAACAAGATCTTATCTTGCATCAAACAGGCAATGGATGGAAGGGAAGTAAACATAATAATGCCCCTTTACAAAGCATTAGTAAAACCACACCTTGAATATGGAGTACAATTTTGGGCACCAATCCTAAGAAAAGACATTATGGAACTAGAGAGAGTGCAGAGAAGAGCCACCAAATTAATAAAGGGGATGGACATTCTAACTTATGAGGAGAGGCTAGCTAAATTAGATTTATTTACATTAGAAAAGAGGCGTCGAAGAGGGGATATGATAACTATATACAAATATATTTGGGGACAATACAAGGAGCTTTCAAAATAACTATTCATCCCACGGGCAGTACAAAGGACTCGGGGCCATCCCTTAAGGTTGGAGAAAGGAGAAAATTTAAAACAACTTACCGTAATTTTCTTTTCCTGGAACCATGGCAGTGGGCACCATTGGGTTAATCCCTTCTCACTCTAGGTAGGACAGGAAATAGACTTTTGCAGGTAAGCCATATAAGGCCCCTCCCTCTACCTGCACCTTAGTCTTACGATTCTTCCATAGCTGAAAATATATAACTGATAGGCATTAGACATACATAGGGAGGGTAACTATGGGCCCACTGCCATGGTTCCAGGAAAAGAAAATTACGGTAAGTTGTTTTAAATTTTCTCCTTTCCTGATCACCCTGGCAGTGGGCACCATTGGGACATACCCAAGCAGTGAAAATTTTTAGAGAGGGATACATCAGAATAGACAACACCAGTTTAATGCTTTATCAGTTTGACCTTTATTAATACACTTTACACTTTATTTCACTACAGATTCTAACACTTTACAACCAAAGCTTGCGTCAGCTGATGATTGTACGTCTAGTCTGTAGTATTTCAAAAATGTATTGAATGAGGACCAGACTGCCGCTTTGCATATCTGTCCTGGTGTAGCCTGGGCTTTGAATGCCCATGAAGTAGACATGGCCCTTGTAGAATGAGCTTTAATGTTCAAAGGTTTATCTTGTCCTTTGCTTTCATAAGCCTTTTTAATACAAGATACTATCCACCGGGAAATTGTTGTCTTTGATGCTGCTTGACCTTTCTTTGGTCCCTCTGGAATGATGAATAGTTTGTCTGATTTTCTGATATCTCGCATCCTTTCCAGGTACACTTTTAGACATCTTACCACGTCTAATTTGTGTAGTCTTTCTTCTTTCTTATTTTTTGGTTCTGGACAGAATGACGGAATCACAATTTCTTGATTCATGTGGAAATGTGATACAACTTTTGGCAGGAATTGATGTTCTGGTCTGAGAACTGCCTTGTCTTGATGTATGACTAGGAATGGTTCCTTGGCAGATAGAGCCTGTAGTTCTCCCACTCTCCTTGCTGAGGTGATTGCTATCAAAAACGCCATTTTCCATGATAACCATTTTAGGCCTATTTCCTGTATAGGTTCAAACGGAGCTGCTGTTAGTACACCCAATACTAGAGACAAGTCCCATGTAGGTAACCTGTTCTTGATTTGAGGTCTTAACCTTTTAACTGCCTGAAAGAACCTGATGACCAATCTTTCCATTGCCAGATTTCTTTCCAACAAGGCTGATAGTGCAGACACCTGTACTTTCAAAGAGCTGAGGCTGAGACCTTTCTCAAATCCTTTTTGCAGGAACTCCACTATTGATACAATTCTAGGTGAAAGGAAATCTCTTTTCCACACCAATTGCGAAAGCAAAGCCAGATTCTATGGTATACTCTCGATGTGGAACTTTTCCTTGCTTGTAAAAGGGTTTGGATTGTTTTGTCTGAACAACCTTTCAGTCTCAATGTTTCCCGCTCAATCGCCATGCCGTCAAAGCCCATTGTTTGGCATTCAGATGACATATTGGCCCTTGTCGCATCAACCCTTTGCGATCTGGTATGTGCCATGGTGAATCTACTGCCATATTTACCAAGTGTGTGAACCAAAGCCTTCTTGGCCAGTAGGGTGCTACGAGTATCACTTCTGCTTGGTCTTCCCTGATTTTCCTGATTGTTTTCGGAATTAGGGGAATTGGAGGGAACAGGTATGCCAACTTGAAGTGCCATTTGAAACTGAGAGCATCTGTACCTTGTGCGCTTGGATGAAACTGTCTGGCACAGTAGTTCCTTACCTTGCGGTTTTGGTGTGTCGCCATGAGATCTATATCTGGTTGATGCCATCGCTATACCAGTTCTTGAAATACCTGTGGATCTAATGCCCATTCTCCTGGGTGTATGATGTTCCGACTTAGAAATTCTGCTGTGACATTTTCTAGTCCTGGGATATGTATGGCTGTAATATCCGACAAGTGGCGCTCTGCCCAAAAGAGGATTTCTGCTGTGAGGTTCATCAGCTTTCTGCTCCTGGTTCCTCCTTGTTTGGCTATATACTTGACAACTGACCTGTTGTCTGATTCTATTTTTATACAGCCACCTCTTATATGGTCTTGGAAAGCTTCTAAGGCCCTTTGTACTGCTTTTAATTCCAGTAGATTTGATGGCAGATACATTTCCTGGTTTGTCCAGGTTCCTTGCACCAATGTTTCTCCCATCTGGGCACCCCAACCTGTGTTGCTCGCATCTGTTGTAATTCTTACCCAGTGCACTGGTTGTAGTGTTGGTCCTTTTTCCAGGTTTCGGGTATTTTCCCACCACTTTAATTCCTGTTTTGTGTGTGGGTGTAACAAGATTCTTTGTCTTGTGTCCTTGTGATTCCCGTTCCATTGTTGTAGAAAATTGTTTTGCAGTGGTCTCATATGTAGTGCTGCCCATTTTGTGACGCTTAATGTTGAAGCGAATTTCCCTAGGAGCTTCATGCATTCTTCTGCTGAAGTCCTGGTAGCTTTCCTGAGCTTCTTTGTTTGCATGGCTATGTCTTGCCTCTTTGCCTCTGGTAGTCTCACTTCTCCTTTTGCTGTATCGAATTCTACCCCCAGAAATCTTAACAGCTGAGTGGGTATGAGATGGCTCTTGTCTCTGTTTATTAACCAACCGTTATGTTCCAGGAAGGTTATTACCATATTCTGGTCTTGTTGGAGTTTCTCCAGACTCTTTGATTTTACCAGGATGTCGTCCAGGTATGGGTTTATTTCTACCCCTCTATCTCTCATTTCTGCCACTAGAGGGGCTAGAACCTTTATAAACGTCCTTGGGGAAGTATCCAGACCAAATGGCAGTGCTGTGTACTGATAATGATCTTGATTTACTGCAAACCTTAGGAATCTTTGATGTCCCTTTGCTATGGGCACATGTAGATAAGCGTCTTTTAAGTCTATCGCCACCATCCAGTCTCCTGGTTGTACCTCTTGAATAATCAGATTCAACGACACCATCTTGAATTTTCTTATCCTCAAGAATAAATTTACCCTTCTTAGGTCTAGGATTGCTCTGTAATCCCCTGTAGGTTTTTTTACTAGAAAAATCCTGGAATAAATTCCGCTTCCTCTGTCTTCCTGAGGTACCTTCTTTATTACTTCTGCTTGTAATAATTTCTTTAAAGCCGAATTCATCTGCCTTCTTTTCTCCTTGGACTGTATATATGTTATTACGCCCATATTTCTTCTTGGCATCTCCCTGAATTCTATACTGTACCCCTGACGAATGGTCTGTAATACCCAATTGTCCTGTATTGTTTGGGCCCATGTTGCAGAAAACTGCTTCAGTCGTCCTCCTACTGACAACTGCTGGGCCCTCTGACCTTCATGTGGATTTATTCTTCGTGAATGATCCTCTTCCTCTGGGGCCACAAAAAAGCCGGTTATGGCCACCCCTCCATGTTGTTTGTCTTGGGAATGACCTACCAGGTCTATATGCCTTTGCTTCTTTATACTGGTTTCTATTAGCCTGTTGGAAGCCGAATCTTCTGGCTCTGTTTTCCTGAGGTAAAAAAGTGCTCTTACCTCCTGATGCTTTTGTTATTATCGCATCCAGTTTGTTGCCGAAGAGGAATTCACCTTCAAATGGTAATCCACATAAGCTGTTCTTTGATGCTGTGTCAACCATCCACTGTCTGAGCCATAAAGCCCTTCTTGCTGATACCGCCAGTGCCATAGATTTGGCAGCTAATTTTACTGCATCCATTGAGGCTTCCGCTATGTAATCTGTTGCCCATTTTACTTCTGACAGTGCTTTAAGAATAGCACTTCTTTTTACGCCTATGTCTATTGCCTCTTCAATGTTGGCAATCCATACTCGCATAGCCCTTGCTGCTGACGTAGTTGCTATGGCAGGTTTGTAGGATGTTCCTGCGGTAACGTATGCTTTTTTCAATACATAATCCATCTTCCTATCCATAGCGTCCTTCAATGACGCAGCTTCCTCTATTGGGATTGTGGTCTTTTTTACTAATCTGGAAATAGCAGTATCCACCTTTGGGCTAACCTCACAATTCTTTACCTCCTCTTGTGGGAACGGATACATCTTCCCAAACCTTTTAGGCGTAAATATTCTGGCGTCTGGTCGAGCCAGTTCCACCTGAATGAGGTCTTTAATTACTTGATGGATAGGAAAGACTCTACCTTTTCTTTGTCTCGCCCCAAAAAGTTTATCTTTCTTGTGAGTTAACTCCTCGGTGTCTTCTAGTTCCAATGCCTGTCTCATGAATCCATCTCCCCCTCTGATATTTGAAAACAATCAATGTCAGACTCATCTGAGGAAAAACCTTTCCCCTTATCCAGACTGGTTTGGGATCTAGATCATTTCTGCGTAGGGTTAACAGCTTGCTGGACTGCCGCATCAACACTCTGTTTAACAGCCTCCTTCATCAATACAAGGAAAGTGCTCATTTGTTCATTGGTATCACCTGCAGCTGCCTTAAGACAATCTTCACATAATTTCTTCCCTATTAGGGCTGGTTTCTCACAAGCTGAACACCATTTAGTTTTCTTAGTAACCTTTCTTTTATGTTGCAGGGATTCCCCCGTCCCTTTTGAAGATCCTGCTTCTGGGAGGGTAACCACCGCACTATATTATAAAAACAAAATAAATACTAAACATACACCCTAATGTATATAGACCATCTCTCTTTCCCATGTAGAACTAAAAACTAAGGACTCACCTAGTCTTGGGAACTAAAGTTTTGGGTGTTTCCATTTTCGAATCCATTTCCAGCACTTGGCTTCTCCCTGCTGAGCGTTCCATGCTGCAGCTCTCACTCACACATACACGCAGTGTGTTCGTCGCTTCTATGACGTATCAAGTGCTTGTGCACGGCCCGTGTGTATGTGCACGCATCTGCCGGCCGGAACGTGACGCGCGCGCTCCAGTGCGGTCGCGTGCACTGTTCCCTCTACCGCAGTGTTCCAGACACTAGCGCGGTCAATTTGAACCTTTCTCCGGTTCGCAGCTATGGCTGCTCCCCCCTCCGCGTGTAGCGGGCTCCTGGGGTACTTTTACCGCAGCGTACCAGACGCTAATGCGGTGAGTCTGGGCCTCCACGGCTCTCAGCTGCAGCTGCTATGCACCCTTCTGTGTACCTTCGTTTGGTACTGGGGCTTCCTTGCACGTAAGCTTCCACGCCCGCGGTTGCAGCTGCTCCCCCCCCCCAGGATGTAAAGGGTTCCAGGGGCTCCCCCGACTCTAAGGGGTCTCCGTCTTGCCACCAGCAGGGCGCGTCGATCGGAGCTTCAGGGCAGAGAGGCTGAGACCCTGGATATCTGCACTAGGTGCAGTAGGTGAGTCCCTTTAGAAAATAAAAAATCCTACTCCTAGCTGTGAGGACAGGAAAAAGACTAAGGTGCAGGTAGAGGGAGGGGCCTTATATGGCCTAACTGCAAAAGTCTATTTACTGTCCTACCTAGAGTGAGAAGGGATTAACCCAATGGTGCCCACTGCCAGGGTGATCAGGAAAAGGAGATCTCACCAGCAACAAAGGAAAGGGTTATTTACAGTAAGGGCAGTTAAAATGTGGAATTCATTACCCATGGAGACTGTGATGGCAAATACAATAGATTTGTTAAAAAAAAGGTTGGACAGTTTTTTTTTAGATAGGAAAGGTATGCAGGGATATACCAAATAAGTATACATGGGAAGGATGTTGATCCAAGGATTAATCCGATTGCCAATTCTTGGAGTCAGGAAGGAATTTATTTTTCCCCTTATGAGATATCATTGGATGATATGACTCTGGGGTTTTTTGTTTGCCTTCCTCTGGATCAATAAGTACAGTAAATATAGATGTAGGATAAAGTATCTGTTGTCTAAATTTAGCATAGGTTGAACTTGATCGACCTACGTCTTTTTTCAACCTCATCTCCATTGTAACTATGTAACTATGTAACTAAATAATCCTTGAACATTTGTCCAGGAAATATTTGATCAAGAGATACTGTAATTATTTCAAAGAAAATAAAAAATTAAAGGGCAAAGCTGTTGCAAGTATATATGCAGCATGCTTGGCTGAATGCCAAAGTGGAGCATTTTGAAATAGCACTTCAAAATTGTAAAGCCCAAAATATAAATTATGAAAAAGAGATTGACAAATTAGAAAATCAAGTCAAGGCTCTAACAACTCTTAATGAAGTTGTTCAGTCCTCACAAGAGAAAAATTGCAAAAAGCATAATATTACCCATAGAGACGTAATATATTGTAAGCAAACATTAATTAATGTAGAAACTGAAAGAGATCACATAATCAGTGCTTACAAAGTAATTCAAGATCAAGTTTCTGAACTCAGAAATGGTAAAAAGGTTGATCACGCCCCATGTAAAGAAAAACAGTCCCAGCTGCTACAAACGATCTCTATTTTAAAAGGACAGAAAGCCATAGCAGGCAAATTGGGATATAATGCTTCTGCTCCCACATATATATAGCCTAGCATTCCGGCAGCTACTTCTTTTTCCTGGGCCTTTCCTCTGTCAGTCCTGTTAGTGCAGGCAGGTGAAAGGTTAATTCCTTCTGTAGGCCCGGTGTGTGTATTACAGCCTTGGATGATGTAATCAGTATCCAAGGGCGGGCCTAGCAACTTCTGACGATATCAATCTGAGTGGTGGATATTGGTTGGAACACACCCTGTATGTGTGGGCCTCTCAGTATCCAGATCTGGCTTGTTATGATTCAGAGTTACAGGCACTCCCCAAAGATTATAAATTCTGACATTCTCCCAAATTATCAGTCTGTTCAATTCAGTCCGAAGAATGGAGTTATAGAAGAAGAGTGGAGTCTCTTCCTCCAACCCATGAGGGGATGGGAGGGAAGAGGAGTAGGCCTGTGTCAGGGCTCTGACTATGAGGAGAAAGAGTTATAGGAGATGTTGAAGCTACAGCAATAAAGAATGCCTGTTTCTCTGTCATGTTGAGCTGCTTGCAATAAACATCAGAAAAGACAATGCTGTCTGTAACTAGCTCTGTTGTATGGAGGAATGTTAGTAGGGGCTCATACCCTGGATAATCACAGAGGATCCCTGCTGGCTGGAGGTGCTGCACCTACTGAGAACAAGGTAACCTGTCCCTCCTGTCCTGTTTCTTCCCACACCACCGCGGAGCGCTCAGCCCTCCTGTTAACAACAGGTATGCACCACCACACAGCGTAGCAGTAAAAGGCATACCCACCCCTATCTCACCTAGGGGCAGGGGTAGATGGGCTACATATGCATATGACATGTAGGATTGGGATTTTATGGGTAGTGAGCAAGGAGATTTTTTGGAAGAAGATTCTACTCAATCAAATCTTCATTTACCCATTGCCATAGGGGAAATAATTGATGCACATGCCACAGGGGATTGTTCAATAACAGTAAACCCACAGGATGTACTTAATCAAGATTCCAGGGAGATAGATACAGAAAAAACTCCTTTCTCTGTGAGAAGATGCCTATTCTCCTCTACTGAGGAGAATTAGACACTATTGGGGTTTGACAGTGCAGGAAAAGCCATACACTCTTCCCACACTGGTACTTACCCCACCCAACCCTTAAAAACACTTATAGGATAGCTGACTGAATTGGCAAATAGAAGTCAGAGGAACACAGCACATGCAGTCAATGTCCAGCAGAGATGTGAGTTACTAGGTGTTAGAAATCAAAACGACCAAGTGGAAGTCTTGCAATTAACCATTGAAATGCATGTGTGGAGTGCACTACCAGACTTAATCAAAGAGGGTAATGGTAATTATGAGGAAACAGCGGAGAAATGACAGAAAATGTTACATCCCTCTGCCATAGGTCTCATGGTAGCATACCAGATTGAACAACAAACTGAAGAGAACCCCTTAGTCTTTGCCAATAGATTATGGGCTGCATATCGCACTGGTAGTGGAAAGAATGGAAGTAGAAATGATCAGGAATATAAAAATCTGCGAATCCAAAATGTGCATCCATTAATAAAAGCCAAATGTGAGCATCTCATAGGCCCTATGAGACATAGCTATGAGAAAATTATTGGGCTAATGCAAAAGTCTCTTCAGGCAATTCAGACATACAAGCAGCAAAATTTTAAAGAAAAAGAGGAAAATCACTCCACAAGAAGGATTGCAGCTTTTCAGTGCAAGCCACAACAATAGAGGGTCCACACCCTCCAGGGGAAAGAAACACACCCTATAATCCTAATTGGGATCAAGGACAACAATATAGAGGTAAAACATTCAGCGGTAGACACACATTTAGGAATAGAGGAAGGGGACATTACAACAGACAGACATGAATACAAAGAACAACAAACAGCACAGTATGTCCCCAGTTACTCTGAAGTAAGGCAGCAGTTACATTCTTTACAGGTAAACACAAAGGAAAAGGCAGACAATTCACCTACATTGCAGCTTGACACCCCAAATGCTGACTATTGACAATCACATGCCCCAAGACTCGTAGCACCTATTACTTTGGATAGGTGTGGGCACCCACAAGTGTCAGCATTGGTAAGGGGACATCAGTGCACAATGATCCTGGATGCAGGGGCTTCCATAGCAATCTTACGCACTAAACAACCTCAACAATCAAGCTTGTCATCAGGGAAACCTTGCTTCAAAATTGTGCTGGTCATTGGGTAGACACAGCATTATCAACGTCCTTGACAATTCAAGTTGGGGACATGTCAGTTACACAGCATGTAGCACTAATGTCTCTCCCAAATGAAACAAGCCTACTTTGGTCTCATTTTCTGGTTCCCAATGGATGTATGCTGGATTTGTCTATTCATCCGGACAAGTATCTGTTAGAGCCTGTGCTTGTGAAAAACAGTAAAGCATTTGCAAAGCATAAACATGACTGTGGCAGAGTTACATATCCTTGGTACCTTGGTTGATACCTTGATAGACATAACTGGTATTGACCCTGTTCCACAGAAACAATGCCGATTCCAAAAGGTAGCTGCCATGTGTTTAAAAGAGACCATTCACTCACTCCTGAGCAAAATGACATTGCAGACTCTTTGGCCAAACAAGGAGCACAAGGGGGAGAGAATTGATAAATCCGATAGATTAATGACAATTTGTGCTCCATGGGTTGTGCCATAACAAGGCCCCCATCAATGTCCCAGACAGGTATGACTGGTTTGATTTCTATCTAACAACTGAAGGAACTTTAATCAAATTAACATCTACCTGGTATGAGCTGAATAGGCAGACCCCTCCCTTAATTGTTAGTCAATTGAATGTGTTAAACT
Source organism: Ascaphus truei (assembly GCF_040206685.1). Classification (NCBI taxonomy): domain Eukaryota; kingdom Metazoa; phylum Chordata; class Amphibia; order Anura; family Ascaphidae; genus Ascaphus; species Ascaphus truei. Next base: position 101,061,901 of record NC_134490.1, read on the forward strand.
GTATAAAGCAGGCTCTTTTGGCTGTGAGCCATATGGCTGTGCAACATTTTAAAGTGTAACATTGAAAGTGTCTGGAGTTAATTTTGGAGTTGAAATTGGAGATGAAGATTGGAGGAAGATCTGGACTCTGCACAACAACAACTCTGCAGCTGTGAGATCTTGATTTTCTAAATGCTATGATTCTTTGTACTCTTCCTATCCTCCAATACCTGGACTGTCTCATCCTGCATCTCAAAATGCCCTACCTATTGCTTTTTTTGCTTACTGTTTCCTCACTACTTTGTGAACTTCTCCAATGTCCCCACTCCCCACTGCACCATTATTTATATACCTCTCTCCCAACAACTTCTTTACTCCTCAATAAAAAGCACCCACACAAAGCCTCTATTCACACCCTCTATCTACTCCTTCCTGCTGCTGGGGATCTACCCTACTGTAAGCCTGAACCAAGCCACACACATGATATCACCCATGCAGCCTGCCATCTCTTCCCCTGTAAATGGTGTTAACCTTCTGATTTAATACTGACTAACCTTAAAACTCACCCCACAAGTTAAGCATCCCAACAGCCTGCACTCATGGTTACTGTCCCATACTCAGCCACTCCTATCACCCACTGTGGAAAAGCACTGCCATACAGCACTTATTCCCTCACCTACTGTCTCTGTAAGTCTCCCACCATACCTTTTAGGCCTCGTCCATGTTGCCTGCGTGCTTGCGGAAGCATGCTGACGCGCGCTCCCGCTCAGCACTGAGCCCCTACAGCCGCAATTAGAGCGGCTTTAGTAGGGGCTCACCTGCGCTTCCGCGCGCTTGCGGAAGCGCAGGTCTTGGGGGAATTTAAAATTCCCCCGCTTGCCGGCGAGACAGGCCGGTCACGTGAGCGGTTCGCCCAATGAGGGCGAACCAGCTCCGTGACGTCACTGGCCCGCCCCCGGCCAGTGACGCGCCCGCCCCCGGCCCGCCCCCTGACGGCTGCTGAGAGCGCTTGCGGTAAGCAACCGCAAGGCCAGGGAAAGCACCCGCTTTCCCTGAGCCTCAGCGTGCCTCAGCACGCCAGCGGTAAGCGTGTCTGAGGCCTTAGATTGTAAGCTCTTCGGGGCAAGGATTTCCTTTCCTATTGTCTGATTTTGCTGCACTTATTGTATCATTTTAATTCCCTGTACTGTATTCTTTGTGAAGCGCTGAGTACACTTTTGGCGCTATATAAATAAAGACATACAATACAATACAATACATATCAGCATTTCTGAAATGTAATCTCAGGACCCTTAGATCAAAGAAATTCAATACTAATTAATTTCTCTTTCTTGCTTTCTTCCTTTATTTTTTTTACTATTCATATTTGCTAAAGGACAATGAAGGCCATAATTGCGATAACTTTTATGCACATGAGCATCGGTGTACTCGTTAATCCCTTTCTTGGTATCCGGGTAGAGCAGAATCCAGTCCAATGTGATGAGGGAGAGTCAATCCGTCTCCCTGTCTCAGCATTTGGAAAAAGTGATGAAAAGGTGTCCTGGTGGGGTTCAGCTGACAAGCCCAACAACCCTCCAGCGGTCTCACTGCAACATCCATCCCTTGGACTTTATATAATAATGTGAAATGTATTCATTTGTCTGTCATCGTAAATGTATCAAAATGGAACATGACAGAATTTGGTTCCTGTATGCAAACTAATGTTTCATTATTTTATAGTAGATTTAGTTGCATCTCATGAAAGCAGAACGCAAGACCCTTTTTCAGGTCATGACATCCCTCACCAAAAAGGAATTTTCAGATCCAGAAAATTTCAGAGTGGAGATGGCATCATTGGGGCCATACCCGGACTTTTTGGATCCGGTATGTCAATTTGGAATAGGGTTTATCTAGAGGCAAAAACATATTGCCAACTTTGAACAGGAAGAAGGCCAACATGTCTTGAAACCAATCCTGCAGGGTATTGAGGGTCTAGCTGATGAGGAAAGATTTACAGTGTGCAACATGCATGATATAGCCAAGTTTTTTTCTAAGGCCCAGGCCAAAATTAATGAAGTGATAGAGGTTAATAACAGGAAGGTCAGCGATAACCATGTTGGTAAGGAAATCATCTGCACCGCTTATAGCAGTTTTGTCCTGAATAAAATAAGTGAAATCATCAGGGATATACAATCAGGAAAGGCACCAGGTATTCTAAAAGGTAAAGATTTGTCCCGATGGTATTGTCCTCAGACCAAACACAGCATGCTGCACCATTAAGGAGAACAGGTACTTGTGGCATTGTGATGTCTTTAAAATCAACACTCTGATATATGGCCTTAATCAAAAAGAGCTTACAGCAATGACGGAGTATAATAGAGTAAAAGTCAATGACACCCAGAGACCTCAAAGTAGTGAGACTGCAACTGGAAAGAAGATCAACTCTAGCTCCTTCCCTAAAGAAATTGGATGTCTGATACAGCTAACAAAGTGGAGAACGCCTATGGTAAAGGTCACATACAACATTGATGGGTTGTATTGCATAGTGACTAACCACAGGGAATACCTCTATGGGGGTCAGTCGTGTCTAATATCTAACCCAAATTTTTGTTTTACCCCACGAGTCCACTACCATCGGAAACATAGTGATTACCCCGATTCCTGTCTTTAAGGAGGATTTACTCCTTG